>NC_053417.1:8678098-8685598 GCF_016859285.1 Xiphias gladius
CCCCTACGGCTGCTGGTCCACATTAAAAGTGTTCAGCTGGTGACACACAATGCGCTAATGGCATAATTAGCACTAACCACAGTCGTCCCACAGAAATCATCAACAAAACAAGACAATGGTCAATTTCAGCATTTTCTGTAAGTGGATCAGTTTAAAATATTGCAGGGAGTAATGGAACAAGAGGGAGGACACAGTGATATGTTAGATGTAGAGCTGCAGGCGACAGGCTTCACACCTCCAACTTCTCTGCAAGGTAACAAACTTTTACTATGCCCCTTTGTGTTGAAAACTGCTCGAGCAGAGTGCACTAAGAAATCAAAATAGCGGATGCTTGCGGCAAAATGGAAAAAGGCCAAGTATTTACTGACTTCTTATTTAAAACAACATGAGTTTGTTTGGCTGAATTGTAAACAGATACACCAGCTCCTCTGTTCTATTTCTGACAAAGAAGCTGCTCAACAAGTGTTCACTGTAGTATTAAACCTCTCCAGTTTTAAACCACGGCTGTCACCAAATCATAAGGATCAAAATTTAAGGGATCCTTATCAAAATGTTTGTGTTACACAGCAAATATCAAGATATATTTTTTAAACTCTCAAATACTGATATCTGCCTTAAAAAGCTCTTATTGTTGGGCTGTACTTGTACTGACATCAACTGAAATGAAGATGAAGTAACAGATTTTAAACCAAAGTGGTTTGACTCACTTACACACAGTCACAGTAAGAGTGGATATCTTCATTTGGCCACTCCACAGTTTGTTCACTCACAAATACTGTTAGGTGTAGGCGTAACCCTAAAATGAGCTGTTTTGGCTGTTAGGATTGGTCAAAATGTCCTCACAATTCAAAATGTCAAAAGTCAGTCACAAGTCAGTCCCCACGGAGTATTGCTAAGTCGTATCACATTTTAAACACACACGCACGCACACACACACACACACACGCACACGCACACGCACACACACACACACACACACACACACACACACACACACACACACACATGCATGTGATCTCACATCTAGTCACCACGTCCTGCGCCCAGAGGGTGTGAAAGACACCAGACTCTCTTTGAATGTGAGGATCTCACACACACACTCGCACACACCAAGACAACACGTAGAGCGAGGCAATTAGTTGTGGCATTGCTGTGGCTGCCAATGTTCAGAACTCAGCCTGTTTGCCCTGACAGCCAGGCAGATCATCTGTTCACATTCTGGCTTCATGGGACCTTCATGCATGTACGCGTGTGTGTGAAAGGCAAGTCATGTGTGTCCAAGGCATTATACGTATGTGGGTATGTGTAAGAACTTGAGTTTAACAAGGGAAAACAAACCTGATAATTGACCTATTCCTGAAATACGCTTGACAGATGAAAATGAATAAATAAAATGTATTTGAGAATATGCAAGTACCTACTTATATCAATAGTAATTTTTAGTTCCAGCTTAATGATTGGAGGAAAATATCTAACAAATATTATGATTGCTATTTAAATTACGACTATCCTCTGTAAACTCAGCTGCAGGCCTATATTTGTAGTCTAGATAGCACTGAACAAAATATGTTTTGTAGCAAGTATGATCACAATCTGTCGGTCTTTGGTGAACAGCAAAAAGACACAGCCTACTCTGTATTTTAAAATCTACTTTGGCCATACCTAAACAGTACAGATACTGGCATGCAGAATGCATAAAAACCAGATGAAACCAGTGTTTTTAGGTCTTGCCAGCTCAAAAATTTAACGGCATTTAATTACAGCTGAGTAAATTTGCCATTAAAAGTCATCACTATAGCCAGTGAAATAGACTGCTACTTGCTACAGCTTGTTACTAATGTGAATTATGATCAGCTCAATATAAATAAGATTTTTCGTTAAGACCTATGTTGATTCAAACAGGGAATGTGTATACATTTTAATGCTTCAGCAACACTTTCCTAATAGACTAATCCTGTCTGTAAAGCTACTACGTGTGGAAATATTATGTTATTATAGCATTTTTCATAATATTATTGATAAGTAACTACCCCGTAATAGCAGCAAAGTAAGACATTTTAAAATCCTACACCTACTGGCAATAATATTAGTTGGCCTAAAAATGATCTCTTGGACACTTTCAACAAAAACTGAACCTCACAACGGTGGGATGTATGATTGTTAATGAGTACTAATGTGACCCCCACTTAATAAATACGCCACTGCTAGACAGTTTTTGACTGGACTGGATAGTTATCATAATAAATTGGATATTTTGCTCTTTCATATCACACAAAAAGAGGTGCAATTACACCTCTAAATCTTGTGAAACCACTGGCTATCTCACTGTTCCAAAGGATCAGGCAGCTTTCAAACGCAATACTATAGTTTCCATTCAGATTTGACAAAACTAGACTACAAAGCCCGCACACTGATGTAACTACTGTATATGCCTTTGTATCACAGATGAAACCTCAAGATGATCAGTGATAAAAATCCATCTCTACCAAATAGATGTTCAGCAGCAAATAAAAATAAAGTACTTTCCACCAAAAACCACTAAGGTAGTAGTAAGTTGTGTAACTGTAACCTCCAAGGTGTGATTGTCATACTACAGCATTAATAGAGACGCACTATAATTTCAAAGCAATCAAATTGTGGTTTGTTTAATTTTATTTTTCTGTTTTTAATGTTAAGATAGAAGGATTCATACACAATAATAATGGCTGGAGTGCTAAACTAGAGTCAGACAATAAGCATAGCTCAGAAACCCCGAATCATATTTGTTTGAAAAGTCATATGATAGACGGTACTAACTAATCTGTGTAAAGTAGGGCTGCAAAAATTAGTTCTGACTGAGCCAGTGCCAGCTTCCATACAGACCTCTGCCAGCAACAAAATGAAACAAGGCCTTACCCCTGGCCCATGGACTACAAGACCACCTGGGTCAACAGAGCACGAGCACAACCCTGAAACGTGACTGTAGCTCCGTGCAAGATATCATCATCAACAGGGGCAAACAAACTCAACTGCTCTCCCAAATGTTGGCTATAGATACCACAGGATCCTTAGCATTCTCCACCGCAGCAAACCGAGGGTGTCAAGGATCAATAATTTATGTGAGCAAGGGAAAGTTGTCAGATCCAACAATGCCTACAAACAGAGTGGGAGCATACAGCTTGTTTACAGAGCCATTTCAGAGGAGGGTGCCATTGATTAAACAGCATTTGACAGCCATGTTGAAAGTTAGAGAAATTTTTTGTTTAACAGGAAAAATCATTTCAGGATTGAAACAAGTGTATTTTTATATTAATATCTTTGAAAGGGTAGAAGACAGAGACACAGCAAGAGACAGAAAGACCGTATCTGCGAATTTTGCAGCAACACTAGAGTCGTGATGAATTGTAGGGTGACTGCCAAAAGTAGTGGCATGGCTTCACACAGTGTTTTCTGTTTTACTTCTTTATGCACAATCCTGGATGGAAATCTGATAGACATCTATGCTGTGCACACCAAGCAGCCAACACACCAATGACTGCAGCTTTACACCCTTATTTACGGCTTATGTATGGAACATTTACTGCAAATGTAAAGCTGCATTAATTGTTTTTTTTCTGGAGCAGTGTAACAAGCTGAAAACAGCATATGACATGCTAACAAATATTAAGTTGTTATAGCACACATATTAGCAAATCATTGCTTATTTACACATTTAGCAATTACAAGGCATTACATTAGCATTCATATGGAGTTTCTGGATACCTAATGAATGTAAGTCAAATATTCTCTCTCAATTTAGATTTGTTTAGATTTCAAACGACTCCTGAGTAAAATACCAGGCTCTTTACAAAGAGTTAGAAAACAGCTGCCTGCTGTGGCTGGACAAAAGGTGGATGTGAGTGGTGTTTGCAGGCTGGAAAACCAAAACACTGAGTTAATAAAGGCTAAAAAAAAGATACACAATACAGTCTTATTTTGAGTAAGTGAAAGTAGCTGTATAAAACACACCTTTGCCCAATTTTATACCTACAGCCTTAATCAGTAGTAACTTAACCAGTAGCTTACAGTGGCCAATGTTAGCTTATGTAGGCCAATTTTAAATAGAAACTTCTGTGAAAATAATAAAGTGAGTGCGTTTGCAGATGTCATTTCCATTCCATGACCTCCCATTCAAGTCTCCCGATGATGATGGAAATTATAAGTGCTATTATGCTGTAATTGCCACAAGTGACCACATTGGTCACTGTTTTTGCAAAATTTACATACTCTTGCTTCAGATAACCTCTTATTAAGTAGCCAGTGTTTTTTCTTATATTGTGTGTAAAGTTAATTGCTCCTTTTGGGAAATGAGGTTGAACTTTAACCCTTGAAACTTGGAAATATGATATAAGTATCTACTGATTTGCAGAGGAAATACTTGTAGGAATATCATGGAAATTCGACCAAAAGCACAGGGGAAATATCATATTTTTTTATATTAATGTAGCCTGCTTGGTAGACCAGATGTTTTGGGAATTATAAGTTGATAAAAGACTCTGTACATGCAGAGTGGTATATCCAGTTAGGCACCACTGTCTTCTAATGTCATCCCCTAAGAGCTGACCAGTATGACCACAGTCATCTCTTGCTAGCCACTGGGAGCTGCCCACTTGCACGCTCCCACCGCCCTTGCTGCTTAATCAAAATGAGGGTCGATTTGTAGAGTTCATGGGTGCAGAACTCTCCCAGCTCCCAGCCCCTGCTGGTTCAATTTAAAATGAGTCGACATTCAGACTGTGGCTCATTTTGGCTCAGAGAGCTCACACTGAAACAGAGCTGATCTGTCTCCTCCTCCGCTCTGTGACTTTATGTTACTCTGTGTGTGTGTGTGTGTGTGTGTGTGTGTGTGTGTGTCTGTGTATGTGTATGTCCCTGGCCTCATCCTGAGTGAGAGAAGCATCCATCACAACTCCCAGTCTCCACTAGCTCTTCCACTCAGGCTGAGGGATGATGGTAACGCCCTGTAGTTTAACTCAGCCAGGATGAATAGACACACCCAGCAACACACACTGTTGGTGTATGTTACATGTGGTTGATGTTGGTATTTTTCTAAGAACAGGATATGAGTTAGTCATCCTTGCCCACCTTGGATATGATGGACGGATGATTATGGTGTAGTTAAATTTATTACATAGTTATAGAATTCATTAGTACTATATCAGTTGCCTGTGAGAAGCTGATGCTAATGTGACATTTAATCTGATTTGATACCAACAGGAATGATTATTATCATCAGCATTACTTTTCTATTATTTACTTTCTCAAGATTTTCTGTTGATTTACGTGTTCCCTGATTGACACACAGACATTTTGTTGCCTTTTACCGAGAATAACATTTTCGAAAGACACACACCCACACACTTCCATTTTCCCTTTGCCGAGCCAGCTGCACACATATTCAGTAAAACTATGGCTGAAGAATATTTTTCACAGACCCAATCTTTTCGGAGTCTCATACAGGTTTAAAGATTAAAAAAAAACAACAAAAAAAAAAACAAGAAAAATAAGTATGAACATTCCTCTCTACCCTGATGCCTCCTAATCATATTGTTGTTGAGATATCTGGGGTAGATAATGCATTTTTCCTGACATTTAAAAAAAAAGTTATAGGCTGCCCCTGTAATCTTTGTCAACAAACGAGACACAGCATGACTGTGGATGAGTCAAGATTTATGAGTTTTCTCTAAAAGAGTTGGGGGGGGGGTACTGCTAGAGATGCTTCCTGATCCTGTCATCTAGCCAGGAATCACTCCAGGTCAGCAGTTAACTGGAATCCATTCATTTTACTTTCCTTTGACAAAGAGCGGGATAAACATTTGCTTGTTTGTTTTTCACTCAGGTAAGAGTAGAAGAAAAGAAAAATGTTTCATTACCAGGTCATTGGCAGGGTCAGGAACAAAATTCCTACTCTGAGTGTGCAGACCACACAGCATGTATGTTTTTTTCATTCTGTTATTGATCTGTATACTGTTGAGTTTCCGAGCATTCAACAGCACACATAAGCACTAGAGAATTAAGCCTAAACTATGAAATTTAGACAAAAACTTTTTTTTTTCCTGAAACTTACTCTACACTATAAAGTATTTAAATTTTTAATTTATACCCAAACAAGGGGTGAGATATTTGTAGCTTTACCTTATCATGTGTACAGAGCCTAAGGCCCATCTGAATCTACTCCCACTACATTATTTCTAGAGACCTGTACGCAAAGAATCTAAATGTAAATATAGTGATGAACTGAAAATCTGCTACCATCAGCCTTGTTTGCAGATGTAGCAGGCAGCTATTTTCAGCAAAAAAACAAAACAAAACAAAAAAAAAAGCTGGAGAAGAATGTCGTACAGTTTGCAGCTCAATATTTTTCTCAGTAAATGGTGGAGACAGAGCAAATGAGACTGAATACTGGATTTATGAATTTGACAGAAACACAAGATGTGTAAATAGACACCTGTTTGTCAGCCATAATGACTCTATAGGAGGATAATATGTCAAACGTTGTGTTAAAAAATAAATCCATTAATGCAGCTTTAAATGACACGATTAGAATAGGTGATTGACTATCTCTGAATTGCTTCAGCACTACATTACAGTGACACACAGGTAAAATGGAGCTGAGCCATGAGCTTGTCTGAACCTACTTATCGCAGGCTTTAATTTCTTTTGAAGAAAGTATGAGTACAAAAGGCATCTGAAATGCTTGTGTAGACTTGTTTGGATGGAACTTCAGACAGAACCTTTTTGTCATAGAGCACCAGCTGTTTTGGGGCTTAGGGCGTAGTTGCCTGTACAGTTGAGTAGGTGACAAGGTGTCTTACCCCGGGGCCTTTAGGAGATTCTGGAGGAGAAGCTGCTTGAATGTGTTTCTGACCTGAAAAACACAAACAAGACAAAAGAAGATAAAGGCAAGAAGACTAACAGTTTATCCACCCTTTTATGTATAAATTTGTATATTCTATCCTCTTTATGTATTTTCTTGTTGTTGTCTTCATCTGCATGTCACTTAGCTATGTAAAAACAATCCCAGCTCAATGTTTAACAAGCTCGAATAACATACTGTAACTATGTGTACTGAATAACTTCAGCAAAGTAAATAACTCCACTGAACACCAGGATATCAAAACTTTTTAGATTGAACACCAAATCTACCCAATTTCACACAGATCAGGAGGCAGCGTTGGGTTTAGATGTTACACTGAGTCTCAAGTATAACGATTCTTCCTGAGTTTTTGGTTGGTAGCCATGGTTATACTGACATGAAAGGCTTTCCAGTATCTCTTTGTCCTCCTCTCCCACTCTTTCGCGCTCTCTGTGCTGGGCTTGACTGGCCTTTTGGAAATTGCTTCAGTTGCCTGGGGTGTCTTACTGTAGCTTCCATCTGTTCAGGCTACATGCACACACAGTGGACACAGTGCGGGACTTGCTGGCTCTGTGTCACAAATGTGCTCTGCCCCCCCCGACAGCCATTTTGTTTTTAGGGCTCTC
>NC_053417.1:8693098-8730598 GCF_016859285.1 Xiphias gladius
TTGAACATGATTTACAGTCAGTTCAGTTGCGCCTCTACGTCAGCCATCCCAGGAATAGTTAAAAAGCTTTTTTCTTTAAATCATCAACAGGGGACCCAATGGTTTTGAATCAATTAATAAGCCGGGCAGCTTCGGACAATTGTAATCAATCATAGATAGTACAGCAAAGAATACACACAGAGTCTGCCAGTCCACATTGTTTTAAGATTAAGTGGAGCATATAGTGGTTCAATCACTGCTTGCAATTCCCCTGAGCACACTTTTTACATGTAATACCATAATCCAATACTATAGGCCATCATTCATGTAAGTATCGTCTTTATTCTAAATGTCATGCAGTGCCTATTGGGTGGTATTATGGAAAAAAGGAACTGCCTGCAGTAGTCTTGAAGCGGATTGTGCCAGCAGAGATGTTCTTTGAGTGCTGTTCAAGCATGATGTTTGTATTTCAACTTCTTTATGCAGCATTTGAGCATCATACCATTCTAAACTGCCCTTAAAGGGGATTGTCACAACTGTTAAATAAATAAATAAATAATAGTATACAATCCTTCAGCCAAAATAACAGTTCATAGTGATGTACAGCAGTTACCAGCAGTACTGTAGTAGTGGTTCCCCCCGAAAGTGAAAACTGGAGTGGTATATGACATCACATGCAAAAAGCATAGTGAACACAACCAGTAAAACAGCAAGGACAGCAAGGACCCTAGACAACAGACCGAATAAAGACTGGAAACAAACATCAGATGTCTGTGATCACCTGACAAAAACCAAGTCAAAGTCTTCAACCAGGAGTCAGTGGACAGTCAGAGAAAGTTCAAGCAGGAAATTTACAACCAATGGCTAAGATCATCTTTTAACAAAGGGATTATATTCTCCTCTCCATATATGACCATCCAATAATCATGGGACCAACATTCTATACTTAGGTCGTGTATTGACAACCGAGGTGTCTCCATGACAACTAAGCAAACTTCATCAACTGAGGAAGAGTGCAAGATGCTAGTTGAAAGCTGGTTAGCGGATCTAGTTAGACATTTTTTTTTTTTTTTTTACAAAGTAGTTTATATGCTCATAACACACAAGAATAGAATTATTGTATGCTTTGAACAACCCAGTAGAGATTATTCTTCACTGGGCACACAAAAGGGAAAAAAAGCAGACTCAAACAGGAGCTCCAAACTCAACTACAAACAAGTTTGTTGCCAAGCCTTTCAAAATGACCAGATGCAAAAACCAGCATTCATAGGACATTTTTCTGATCTGCCACTCATGTAATTAAGGTTTGGTTAAGCTGAGTCACAAAAAAAATTTGCTTAAGGTTAGGAATGATAATGGTTTGGATTTTTAAAAGTTCCCTAAGATTAAGGTTATTGAAAGGTAGTGGCCATGGCTAAAAGAAACCAACATTGACTGTTGAAAACATGAAACATACAGCTGCCTCTGGTGTTAAAGTCCCATCCTTTGTTGACCCATTCATCCATCTGTGGCCTTATGACATCACACTACCTCCACCTTTGCTCCTATTAGACAACAGTCATTATCCACATGGCCAAAAGAGGTACTTGTCAGGTAAAAAAAAAACATAGTTCATTTTAGGGTTTTGAACAAACAACCAATGCTGTCCTTGTTTTTCTAGTGGGATGAATTTCAAAATGTCAAATTATTATGCATTATTCAAAATAACTTTGCCGTCCAGTTATCTTGCTAACAAAGTCCAAAGTCAAGTGTTCAAAAAGGTTAATGGAGCTGACATTCTCAACAATACAACTAATAGCATCCTGCAGAAGGAACTAAGTGAGCTAAAGGTTAAGGACATGTCAGCCCCTTGTTTTACAGTACGCAAATCAGAATATTCACTTTATTATAATATAAGATAGATATAAACCCAGAAATATTTTAAACTTGCATGGTTGCCGGTTCCTCAGCCATTATTTGGGTATACCTGGCAATATCTTCAGTCTCTCAACAGACCTTCTCTTCAAAAAAGACTATACATGCAGGTTGGTCAGTCATATACAGATTCCTGCTGTTACCTGTGCCTGACATGTAAGCAGAAGGAACCATACAGGAGAGTACCTAGTCTTATCATTAAATGCCTATTATGTACAGTACATCTAAGAAGAGTTTGTTTCAGACTATAATTGTAACCCCAAGTAGCACAGACATTAACAACTATTTCTTTAAATTGTAATTTCAGAAATATATGGCAGCCATAAAACAGATAACAGTTTGAATTAATAAGACAACAGGTTGAATTAATGAGATGCTTTATGTGAAACATCAAATCAAACAAGTCTATATTCAAAGTAATGAATTTTGTAAAAATGATCCAACTAGAGAAAGATTATTGTATGGCACATACACTAATCTAATCTACAATAATGCCTCACAACTCTTACCCAGTAAAAATTTTGAGGCATTTTATCTAATGTGTTTCTGTCTTTTTTTATTTCAAGCACTCGCTGTTTCTCACATGTCTGTGCTCCCTCAGAACACCAGGGAAAGAGCAAATTGAGTGTCTAGCACATGACCCAACACTCCCTTCTTGTATTATTCAATGAATATATTCAGTTGCAGAAATGACTTGGGAGCATAAATGCCTGCTGAGCTGTGAGACAGTGAAAGAGAAAAGGGACCAATCAGGGGCCTTTTCTACAGGGACGCTAACAGCCTTGGAGAAAGCTTTTATCTGTCCAACACTCAATGCTTATCACACAATTTCAGTCTTCCAGTCATAGGAAACTGAGAATGACTGTATGTTCAAAACTGCACTGAATAACTTAGGATAAAAACGAAAAGAAAAAGCTGTGATGCAAACACCCATGGAGACCTAACGTGTTTCACAACTACACATTTTCACAGACACATGACATTAACATCCATGACTGGGATCAAATAATTAATAACATAATAGCATAAATAGGGGATCTTTCAAAGCAATTTCTCAAACCTGGAATTCTTCGATCACAACAATGGAACTAAAAAAGAGGCACAGCAAAATAAGAATTCCCTTTGAGATGCAAGGCTGGTAGGGACATGAATCACTATCATGATTACAGTGCAGTGGTTTTAAAGTACTTTGGAATGGTGTGATCTGCATATGAACTGCATAAAGAGCTGCAAGCTTAGGCTGGCAAACAATAGGAATGAAAGGATAGGAAGGAATCTCAAAGGGACTCTTTAGTTGTGGTTTGAGTAAACAAACAGGGATGATATTTTCATTCAAAGCCAGTCAGAAAATTCACATTATGCATGTAATCCTTGTACATAAACAGTCCACAGTGTTTGGAGGCATACATGAGCTTAAGAACTATATTATGCAGTTCCTTGATTATACGACATCAGGGATCATTGTTACATCAACATGAGGGTGTAGGTGGGTATTGTGGTAAGGACCAAGCTCTGTAGCAGGTAGTTAGCTGATGTATGCATGTGTTTAAGGCCTCCAGTGAGAATAAAGTTGCCTAGAGGGTCAGACACATCGACTCATTCTGAGCACCACAGTAACTCAGTGAGTCTTAATCAATTGCAAGGCCTGCTGGTGACAGCTAGGAGACATCAAATCAATTATATTAAATTTCACAGGAAAAAAAAGTATGACTTTTTGCACTTTCACTGTTTTGGGGCAGGAAGAATTTGAATTAATCGTGAATTTACCATTTGAATTCTAAGTTGCTTTTTGAACTGTTTGCTTTTGTGCTGGTGGTCATTATGTCAGACAAGGCAGAATGATCAATAGCCAGTTTCCCCAAAGTGTTATTACACTGTTGATTCGAGTGTTTAAGGCTAAATTTAAAATAAGAGCCATTAACTTCAACTCAGAGAGCAACCAAGCACTTGTTTCAATAGTGCATTTGGGAGAAAAAATAGAAACAGTAGCCTAAGGCAAAAACAAGGAAACAACAAACTTTTCATAAAGTTGTACTGAAAACAATAACAGGCGATGTCACTGCACACATAATTGCTCCAACTGGCAAAGCGTTTTCTAAGGGAAGAATTCATCAACCTTGTTTAGAAGTGTAAAATATAATGCTGCAGCCTTTTCAGACATATAAAAAAAATGTGTCTGTTTCAAACATACTATGGCATGGAAACAAAGATCGCATGTCTGTAACCTGGAGCAAGAAAGGTAATCATCAAACTTTTTGGGGACACTGAGGAGAGGAGAAAGAAAAAGGGGGAAATTATCAAAAGGTGACAGATGGTGAGTTTTGCACATCAAAGAGAGCTGAAACTGCATTTCCCAGCAGAAGAGAAGAACTGGAAGCAGAGACACAACCAGTCCAATTCACCACCACTGTGGCAAGTATGAAGGCCTCTTCTTATACATAAAAGTAAAAACACCACTAATTTTAGAAACAGCTACCAATTCAGAGCTGCTATTGCTATGCTTGTTTAAATCTTCCTAATAGGGCCAAATATAAAACAGCCAAGTTTGCGATAAGCTGAAATAAAGCAGTTTACAGCAACGTACTTTTGGAAAAGCTCAAAGAAAATGGCAAGACATTCAGCAACTCAGCTCTCTAAAGTACAGCAGGAATTAATCCTAAATTAGGGTGATGTGAGCATTGATGGGAGACAGAGTCTGACAGTTATTACCATTACTGCAGTCTGTTGGGCTGTTCATGTCATTATTTCAGCCAAGACCCTTTGACAGGCACCGGCCCACAGCTCCCGCTACTTATTCTCCACAATGAGAAGCCCTGGAGGAAGTGAGGGAACATGCACAGAGATCATTAACTTAAGAGCAGTAAACCACTCACATTTTCGTCCTTCTGCACAAGTAGTCCAAATCAACCCAGCAGGCTACTGTGCTCTATCCAGCTCAGCAAGGCCAAATAAGGCTTGGATTGAATTGTGCTCAGTCTTAGATTTAGTTTTCAATAACAGCAAAACTTAAAAGAGATGTTCATGAAAGGCATCACTGCTCAGGCCCATTTACTGCAAATGTGCACATTTTTTAATCAGGCGTCGGTGCTCTTCATCTAAAAAACCTGATCATTAATACAGACCATGACGGTTAAGGGGGGCAATTTGTAAAAACTGGCCAACTGTCGAATTCATACTCCAAAGAAAAAGGGGGCAGCATATTACCAAAAAGTTGGGATGTCCTCCTCTATCATAAGAAACAAGGAAATGCACACTTTGTTCCCTTCTCCCCCCTCATATTCCCCTGTGCCATAGTCGGACTGGCCATTGGGCATACCAGGACAAATCCGGTGGGCCGCTGCATCAGTTCACCATCAAAAATAGTGGTTGCAGGGGTAAAGGGCAAGCCAATAGAGGCTGAGGAACGCAAGGGAGAGCAGCTGGAGCAGCAGCACGAAGAGCTGAGCTTGAGGAAAGAGTGAAGGAAGGTCGCCCGAGAGAGGATGGCTGCAACACAGGTTTACAGCTTACTCGCAGTTACTACTTCTTCATCCTCTCATGTTGGTCTGAGGGAAGACTGGACAGTACAGGGACTCACTATTGGCTCTTGAGGTACAAAGTGGTATTATGAGATGGGATGGGCTGGGGCTGGCTGGTTAGCATGCCAGCATGCTCCAGTAGATATCTCTGCAACTCAACAGACGTCTTTGACATAACGTCAAAACTGTTATTTCTTCACATTCTGTTGATAATCTTAGTTAATTTTTGAATATTTTAACTAAAATACTTACATATTGACCCGTTGAATATGTAATGAACAAATCATTTAAAAAATCATTTACTCTCCAGAATTAAAGACTTATTTGATTATATTCTGGAAAACTGACACAAATTGTACTGGAATACACTGTTGTTAAATGTTTTAAACCTACTGACAGTTGTTACTTGTTTTTAAGAAAATAAAATTTTATACAAGGACCAAGGGTAATAATGTCTCTTGGTCTGTCCACCACATTGGTCCAGATTGGAATATCTAAACATGTATGGGAAGGATTGCCGCGAAATTTTTTAAGAAAGGTTCACAGAACCCAGATGTCCCTAATTTCTTTGTTGATCCCCTGACTTTTCCTCTTGTGCCATCATTTTTGGTACACAGTAAAGTTCCATAAAATTTATACAAATATCTGTTCTACTCAGGATGAATTGCAATAACCTTGGGGACCCCTTCACATTTCCTTTAGAACCATGAAAATTTCATTCTGCCCAGTACTTTGGTTATTACCAAATCCTCACAAAACTGATCAAATCCCCATCAGCCTAAACTGTACTTTGTATTTAGTTCTAATACGCAGTTCAAAAATGTTAGCATGCTAACATATAAAATTACTGTACATCCTCAGAAGAAAATTAAAATCACCTGAAGATGAAGGTAATGATAATTTAAAAAAAAATGACTGCCAAATCACCTACTGAAAGTAGATGGCGTTAAGTGTACATGGGAGTTGTACAGCAACAACTTTTGCATAAAAATCTGTCAACATAATATCTCATCCTTACATTGGCAAATTAATCTTGAGATGATATTTTCATCTTCAATGCATGAGAACATTTTACAAAACATCAAAGCTCTGTCAAATGTGGAGTGTGCTGGAATTTATCTGGTCTGCACATGCAAACTGATTTGACATTTTGTAAATAGATAAAGCAGCATATATATACCATAGCATGTTTAGCCCAGCCAATTTAACATACTATACATATTTTGTCAAAGAAAACTAAGAAGACAGATAGGTGACTGTTGGAGGCATTACACATTTGTCTAAATAAATATATAAAGAAACACATACATGGAATAATAAAGGCCTAAACATAATGTTCATGTACTGTATATTGCTTTCAGATTTAAAATGAAACATCATAAATTTTACTGCAATAAAGTGGATGCTGGAGGGCAGAAAGGACTGCTACGTTACCAACAGGCAAACTTTAATGACTTTGGGCAAAGCAGAAGAACAAATACACAAATGTTTTAGTTGAATGCCTTTGTTTAGTGTCTAACAGTAAAGTATGAAGAAAGCATTATCTCTAGGCCTACTAGATACTGACTGAAATTCAACATATTTGTGCCTGCATATTTTTATTTTTGTCATCTGAATCACATTTGAGGTCTTGTTTTCATTACAAACATTAAAAAAGATGGATTTGTGTATCTGCAGTAGTTATGTGTAGTTGTATAGTAATATGCTACTGCATGTGGAACAGTGGACAGCTAAACTACTACTTAGGCCACAAAAGGCTCCAAATGGAACTCATTCAAGGCTGGACTGAAGCTTCTTTACATTGAAACAGGGCCTCAGTCAAAGGTGGCTATCCAAATGGCAACCATTAGATGAGCAAACATCATTGCCACTGCCGCCCTAGCTGCCAGGGCAAAGCATTCATCTGGAGAAGGATGGCACTGCTGGCAGGCATTGACAGAGTAAGACTCACTCTGGGCCTGTCGTAGGGGGAGATTGATGTACATCTCATTGGGGGGAGAGCTGACATTCATTTTAATTAGGTGGGCGAAATATTTTCTCTGTGGCGTGTAGCCTCTCTTGCCTTATCCTCAACTTCTTTTCTTGTTGTGAGAAAGGAAAAGGGGCCTCGGGGGAGGAATGACCTCCAGAATAGGCCACAAATCAGCTAAATATATTATTTCCAAATCCTTATGACATTACTGTGCTTAAGATGTTTGATTAACATTTAATTAACATTTGTATGACATTTCAGATCAGAACCAAACAAAAATATAACAGGTTTCTTTGAGAATGAGGTCTGCACCAGTGGGAGGACTCTGTGTTCACATCGGTAATGTAAGTAGTCTAGGAAACTAAGCTCAAGGGAGGGGTTCATGAGTTTTGGGGATGGTGTCATTGTAAAGAAGGTAATTTAATGAGCATGTGATTTGGGAGAGCTTCACAAGATGCACTTCATACAGCAAACATCATTAATGTCTGCAGGGGCCGACAACACGGTCCAAATGCAAACATGCACACACACAATCTGCACACAACCACATAGAACCAGTCCCTTAAGGGAAGTCACAGGAAAAACACACAACAATCTATACGCCATGTACCTGTCAGTTAGCCAATTAAAATCTAAACAAGAGTCTCTGTGGCACAGAGGAGAAGCTGTATACCAACACCTTTCAAATCCCAGCCACTAGCCATATCACTGCTTTCTGCGCCAAATACTGTTTATCTTTCACCCCCTGGCAGTGACATTTAAGTGATATTTGTTATAAATCTCAAGTAATGGAAACCTTGTCTATCACCAAACACAGCACATGCCAAAATAAGATTCTGAGCCACTGTTACTAAACCATCAGTCAAGAGTCAACAATACGTATGTAGTGTACAACGATCAACCACAACATTAAAACAGGTAACTGGTTTTAATGTGTTGGCTGACTGGTGTATTTTGAAATTTTAATCAACGAAACTTTTTGGTTCATACACATCCTAAAAGCCTTTACTCTTGTAACATTAAAAATTAAAACATACTGTTTGAAAAAATTAACAATAAAGAATACATGTAATCTCTCCCTTGCTTATACAACCATACTACTATACTAACCAACAGTGTTATATTAGATTGAAGTCTGATCTTACATTTTTCCTTGTTATACCTATATACTAGGACTTACTAGTTCTCCACTGCAATACAAGAACCTGCGGTTCCTTTCTTTTCAGGTCTTCTACATGGATTTTTAGTTAGTGAGGATGCTGATTTTTTGCCTGGGACATGTACCGTTAACCTCTTAGTATTTTAGTATAATATCATGTATAAAGCCATCAAGTGCATAAGATCCCTTTACAGGGTTCTCGTTTTTAAAAAGTTCAGCTGATAATAATGAAAAAGTCAACCCACGTTAGTTTACTAACTAACATGAGCTTAATTAGCATGCTAGCTACAGCTGATAAAATCTGTTAGTGACAGCTGTCATATCAGCCAACAGTCTCGACTGTAGCCAACTAGAAAATGAGAATCCTGCTTTTGTCTACCACTGTCTGTTTCTACAGCTGCTAAGAGGGCAGAGCCTAGTGAACAGTCATTTGTGAAGTCATTTTCAATGAAGGAATAAAAACAAAACCGCATGTTCCTGGCACGAATAAATAGGCCAGTCAAACAACATTAAGAAGGGTTAAATGATAAAGTCACCATAATGTAAATTCCACAGCACTACTTCATCAGCACATCATGCTTGCCAGCAACGATACAGTATAGAGCCACATGCCTGACCTTGATCTGATATCTGTGGCAGGATGTTCTCTGGTGTTGGCAACTCTTTGTCCAGTAATACTTCAGAGTATGTGAAAATGCAATGTCTCCATGAGTTCTGTATCCACTGCAATCATCAGTCTCAGTTATTTCGAAATTATTCTCGTTCACCCCTCTGACAGCCGAATTTTTTTTTTCATTTGTAGTTTTACATCAAACCACAGACAGAAAATAATGGAACATTCATGAATGCTGCCTGGTTTGTTCTGTAGGTGACAACCACCACCTCTGACTTTGTTGCTTACAGATGACTGCTTTTCTTTGACGTGGAATGTTGCTTTATATAGTATATGAGAAATGGGTTTGCTGCCAAATTTGGTCCTGCGTCTGTATATATTGAGGTGAGAGCTTAGTAAAGGGCAAAACGATAAGTATGTTCAAAGGTCATGCAATAATAGTTACACATCCTCAGATGCTCAGTAATCGACTGTGCCATTCACCAAGCCCAGTCAGCCCAGTGACACAACATCAAAACATGATGTGGGTGACACATTCATTACTGGTTGTTCGATGGCCCAGTTACTCAAACGGAGAACCCATTGCAGTACATGACAAGTATCAAAATTTTTAACATCCTTTTTCATCAGCACAAGTTTGCTGTCGTGTAACAGCTCGGGAGTTTTGCCAATTACCGTTCAGAGGATGTGATTTGCGTCTGACAGTCTCTGAGAAACATAACAGTGGTTAGTAAGAGGATGCAACCAAGCATCTCTTCCCTACATGTCCCTCTCCTCCCCATATCTCTATCCATCTATCTGGTTTGCTTCCATCCTTCTGAGGCTGCCACCTACGAGAAGTCACTCATTCTTCATGCCCCTGTTTGATGACTGTAGCTGTCACACCTCCCAACAAATGGTTTCCTGGCAAAAGGAAAACACTGTGTGGGCAAGCAGTTCCTCCTGCCTCGACTTCCCCTGGACCTGCATCTCCACTAGCGTTGAGCTAGTGCTTGTCAGCAGAAAAAGGCAGACAACAATAAGCCCCATCGTCTTGAATTAAGCCGTATGCAACTGTATTACATGGCTCATTTGATGAGCAGTGCCAAGCTGACGGTGGTTGAGGAGAGGCAGGGATCAGCAAGCACGAATGGGGCAGAGATGTCTCAGATTAAGTTACAACAGGGCTAAATTGGTGCTGACAGATCACAATTAGGAGAGTCATCGTCACCTCACGTCAGTTGTCAGTGACCCAAGTATTCTCATGTGAATAAATCATGTACTATGGAAGGTGTCCTCAGTGGATAACCGAATGCATGATGTGCCATAATGGATACCATTTTTTCACTTTGCAAATCTATGAGTATGTCAAGGAGCTGAAAGAGGAGGAAGTAAAAAAGTCAAAATTTTGTACAAGTATTTGTATCAATGCACCTGTGGCCTCTATGGCTCGTGTCTGCACTGTTGGTTAATGGACACGAAAATCAACCGATTATAGGATAAGTTTATTCATAATACAAACAAACAAACAAACTTATCTAAACAGAATTTACAAAGTGCAAAGATATGAA
Source organism: Xiphias gladius (assembly GCF_016859285.1). Lineage (NCBI taxonomy): Eukaryota > Metazoa > Chordata > Actinopteri > Istiophoriformes > Xiphiidae > Xiphias > Xiphias gladius. Next base: position 8,703,804 of record NC_053417.1, read on the forward strand.
TAAAAACTACTTCCTACTGAATAAATGGTCTGGGTGAAACTTACTGACAGTGTTCTGTGGAGTATAATAATAATAGTGAATAATGGAGATATCAATTCTCTAAGGAGATGCTTCTGTTGAATTTTAAAATGTCACTGTTCATTGCTGCGGATACCAAAAATGGAATTCCATTCACATCCAAATTTTGGGGGGGAGGAGGCAGAAACCTCAGAGGGCAATATCTTAAATCTGGGCCGAAAAAAAAGAACTATCTGCATGGATAGATAACACTAAAGGTACATGATAAACACGTTTTTGTTTGTTAGTTTTTGTTTTTTTTCTTTTAGTCTACAGAGGAAAAATCAAAGTTGCATCACCGCACTTTGCCTCATAAATCACGCTGTCATATTATATTACCATATCCAATTAATACCATGTTTTATACCACAAATCAATACAGTACATAAACGAGCAATTACAGTAATAATATGGTGGGAGATGCAGGGAATTAGGGCTACCATCATCTTAATATTTAGGGGCGTCATAATTACTGAGCAGAGCAGTGAGCGGAGCAACTAATTGCAACTTTGGAACATACTTGCACCCTGCCTTTCTTTTTCTTCCACAGCTTCTTCAGGTTTCTTCTTCAATAGGCAGCAGAGTAATGTGAAAATGTGGCTGGAGTGGACACTGAAGTATAGAGTTCCCCTCTGTGAAGCCCATCAAGGTTTAAGCACTGAGAGGGTCGCTGGGTAATATAATGGAACCCTTGATGAGGAAAGGAAAAGAGACTGAGAGAATTAAAGAGAGTGAAAAAGCAAAATAGTAAAAGAAGGCAAGAAGAAGAAAGGGAAAGGCAGGAAGTGGGCATGGTGTATTTGACTGCAAGAAAAGTTGATGTTTGTGGAACCCAGACCCCCTCTGAGAACAGCTTATCAGACAAATTCCCAGTTCCTCTCCTCTCCCCAGCATTCTTCATTTTAAATTGTTATCTCCATCCCTCTGACTGCTGCTAAGGAGCATGAAAGAAGTCTGCTCAAAGGCTCTGAGAGAGAGACAGTATAGGACAAAGAGAGCAGCCCAATCATAACTAAAATCTAAAATACCAGAGAGGAAAAATGACGACACTGCATGATTTTCTTTCTTCATAACCAAAGGCAATGAGGGCAATGCAGTTTTGTAAAAGGAGGCCAGTCTCCTTCTTTGTCTTACAATGAGAAGCAGACTGGCTTTTCAACACAGCAACGATGAGACATGTAAGGCAGTCTCAGAGCAACGAGTGATTGCCTCTGTATTGCAGTGGTAATATTTTGAGAGAGATGGGATTTCAACAAAATTGTTTGACTATTTTCACCCACCTTAGCCCCCTCATAATATATCAAGAGACATAATTCTATTTAATCAGAGGAAAGAACAACAGTAAGGCAGAGTGCACCCATCCAAGCACAGCCCAATAGCAGAGGATGCTTCCTCAAGTTGCACTACACAGTACCATCTAGTGGCAATGTATATAGTCAGAGGCAGAGCAACATGGGAAATGATACAAAAATGTTAGAAAACAGGTTTAGTACTCCATTATACAGGACTCGCAATTGTCCACTCATGGTTGAATCCACACATGCAATAAGAGTGCTGCAGGCATTCGTTTGTGGCCACTGCTACCAGGCTGCACAGCAAAACCATTTGTATTATTATTATTATTATTATTGAATCCTACACATAATACACATACTCTTATGGAATTTTACTGTCATTTATTTTTTATCATATATGTATGTATACTATTCTATTATCCAATATTTCTATACGATACATTTCATTTTATGTAATCTAAATGAATGATATACATATCATTCATTTTTGGCTTTAATGTTGTGGCTTTAATATACTATATGTACAATACATATATGCATAGCACATATATTACAGAGCTTAACTCTGAACTGAAACTTCAATGCCCTTCAAAACTTCCATTTTATATGCTATTTTGAAATTTTTCAGTGATTCTGTTCCAACTGACACTTCCTGTCTGCTTCTCTTTCAGGGCCAACTTAATATTCTTTAATATCTGCAGCTGCAGTTTTTATGACCATACACAAGCCATTCAAAAACTCACTCAACATGTTGAGACATTGAAACAATTTCAAATATTTTAACATCATGTAATTTTCTTCACAAAATGTAACTTCTACCATTTCCCTTTTAATTGTGTTTTCTACTCAATTAGAATATTACATATTTCAGTTTATCCTAGACTAATCAACCATATATATACAGATACAAATGTATACTACACCCTATCCGTTAAACTTCTCTATTGGTTAAAATTTTACACATACATTGCTGTCACAGTTCATTCATGCATTCATTCGTCCTACCTTTGCCATTTTACTAACTCTCCTGTCATTTCAGACCCTGCCACACCCTCCAACCTCGCAGTAACCCCGGCCTTCCCACCTTTCAGCCACGTTATCTTCTCCACCCACCTACTCACCTGTCCTCCATTCCCTTATCAGCTCTTAGTATTTATACCGGCCCATTTCCACACAAAATTCCTAAGCCATGAAAAAGAGCTTGAGACAAGAGGACTTTGGCCGAAGGATTGTTCTAGAAAAGCTCCAGTCACAAGCCTAATTTCATGTACTTCCATAAGTGTCTTCCTCCCTTTTGGAAGTCAGTCATACATATCAGTTTTAGGTGGGGTTTTTTATGCACAGTTGCAACACCAGAATCTATACATTTATTTTCATCTCTGCTCTCATCCCTGATTAGTGACATTTTTAAAAATCATTCGATAAGTACTAACCAGGAGTGTCTATCAGGTAATCTTAAATGTTTCTGAAGTCAACTGGTGGCCATTCTTGAGGATCATTCAACCAAAGATCACCAGGCAATCCTTCAGTCCAAAATGTTTCAACTTTTGTTTATAGCTTGCTAGAGCACTTTGCTGGAGCACAGAAATGTAATTGGATGACATGATGACATACAGTTAGGTACATAAGTATTTGGACAATGACACAATACCTGTAATTCTGCCTCTGTACACCACTACAGTGGATTTGAAACAAAGCCATCAAGATGTGAATGAAGTGTAGACTTTCCGCTTTAATTCAAGGGGTTTAAAAAAAATATTAAATTAACCATTTAGGAATAACAGCCATTTTTATACATATTCCCTCAATTTTCAGAGGCTCAAAGTAATTGGACAAATCACCATATTTGAAAATATCAGGATTAATTTTAAATATCTAGATTAAAATCCTTTGTACTCAATGCCTGCCTGAAGACTGGAACCCATGGACATCACTAAATGCTGAGTTTCCTCCCTTGAGATGCTTTGCCATGCCTTTAGCGCTGCTGCCTTCAGTTGCTGCTTGTTTGTGGGTCTTTTTACCCTCGGTTTTGTCTCCAGTAAGTGAAAAACATGCTCAACTGGGTTGAGGTCAGGTGAATGACTTGGCCATTGAATAATATTAAATTTCTTTGCATTCAGAAGCTCTTGTGTTGCTTTCAGTGTGTTTTGGGTCATTATCCATCTGTACTGTGAAGCAGCATCCTATCAGTTGTGCAGCATTTGGATGAATCTGAGCAGATAGTAGAGCCCAATACACTTCAGAATTCATCCTGCTACTTCTATCAGCAGTTACATCATCAATAAACACCAATGACCCAGTTCCATTGGCAGCCATGCATGCCCATGCCATCAACTCCCCACCTTTTATCTGCTTAATTCGTCATGAAATAACAAGGGAACATGCAACACCTGGCCATGAAAATGTTTATCAGTCAACTGTCCAATTACTTTTGAGCATCTGAAAATGAGGGACTATCTATAAAAATGTCTAGAATTCCTAAATGTTTAATGTGTTATTTTGTTAAACCCCTTGAATTTAAGCTGAAGGTCTACACTTCAATTACATCTTGATTGCTTTGTTTCAAATCCACTGTAGTAGTGTACAGAGGCAAAATTATGAAAATTGTGTCACGGTTCAAATATTAAAGTACCTAACTATGTACCAAAAAGAGAGATAAATGTCAACTCTATTTCGTCATATCATCTTCAATATATTCTTTGCACACTAAAAAAGGCAACTCCTATCGTTTTTGTTTGCACCTCCAATAAAATGGCCGATAATTTGCGCAGAATTGTGAGTAGAGCGTGACGTCACCGGGTGTAAAAGAATCGAGTCCTCCTAAACCTGAGCCGTGACACATTACATTGATCCACATTTATGTACAGTGGCCTTGGACACTGTACTGTATATAGATCTCTTATTTAAATTTATTGTATTTTTTTCAATGTATTGTTTTCTCTCCTCTGCTTCTTGTATCTGTATATATTATTTTAATTTTGATTTATGATATTAGTTCTACTTATTTCCTTTTACTGTGCTGTAGCCTCTTCTGTATCTTTATCTGGTCTATTGCTAATGTTGCTGTAACACAAAGTCTCCCACCTGGAGTCAATAAAGTGTTATCTTAAACACCATAATTCCACATAAGAATCCAGCCTTACAAAACAAGGTGCGAGTATACAGATACTGCTGTCAATAGCCATATTTAAAGTATTGACATGTTTTGTTTTTGACTGAATGGCATTAGAAAATACACCAAGGTTAAAAGGCCAAAGCCTCAGGTGCATTTGCAAGAATATGTATTAACTGAGTTATGATCGGTGGTACAAATAACATTTAAAGCAACTTCATTGATTTTTGCAGGTTTAAGTACCAGCAGAGATCCACAAGGGTCTGAAAAGTCTTAGAGGAGGATGTGGCAGCAATCAGACATGAACCTTGACATTTATGGTTCACAAGTGGTGTCAAGTGGTGTCAAGTGCTGTTGACAGTGTTCAGCTGCCTGCCCTGAAGGCACACCTTAGCTCAACGCAGCTATAACACCTCAGAAGCATCAAATCTCTGACAGTTGTAACATAGTGCAGGGACATGCATACTGTCCCATCATCCTCTTCTTGGTAGCCAAAGATGCAGAGTTTTAGCAGTCATCTGATAATCCTGGAGCCTTTTGCAAGATGCAGGGGGTGGCTGGGTGAGATTTAGGGTGTCACGAATGCTGCCGTCTTCAGGAGCCAGCTTGTATCAAACCCTTATCAGTCAACACCCAAGAAAGATCAGGCTGTGGATTAGCACTCGCAAATAACATATGCACACATCAGCACACAAACACACACTCTTCACTCCCACACACAGACAGAAATTACTCTCCACCTGCTAAATATCTCTCATCGCATCAAACATTCATGCCAGAGAAGGCGAAGGTGGTAAAGTAGAATGTGGTAGGTGCTATTTCTTTTGTCACCCACAAAGCAGTTTTTTGCATCGCTATTCTGGGATGATGACAGGCATGGTGGTTTGATGGTTCTCTCAGACTTATTAGAATTTCTCAACTTGGATGAACTTTTTTCCAAAAAGGTAAAAATCCCATTTGGAGCATGAATGCTGTCAGTAAAATTCATTGCAATCTGTCTAATAGATTTAGAGAGATCTTTCTGTGCCAAGTTAAAATTTTGGACTAGGGCTGGTAGGTGTAAAAGGAAAGCTCATGAAGTGTCTAAAATGGAAAGCATTCATCCTCTGTGGAGAATAAATGTGCACATAACTTTATGGCAATCTGCTTGTTAGATGTTGACATTTTCTGGTACAAGTGGACATTTTGTCCAAATGGGGACACAAGATGAAAGATCAGGGTGTCTACAAAAACATTAGGCTTCACCCTCTGGGGAACATGAACTTCCACAGCCAGTTTCATGGAAATCTGGGCATAAGTTGTTGAAATATGGCCTGAACCAAAGAGATAGAAGGCTATGCTCAATTTCATGGCGCTGATAGACAGGGTAATAACACACACTACATACTGTACCTGTGGCCTGCCTATAAATGCAATGTTTTACTTTCTGTAGCTTCTTTATTAGTCTTTTGTGTCAGCTACTACTTCTCTATTTGGATTTGTGATGTGGTAGACAATATGTCGTACGACCTTGTCCCTTTTGAGTATACAGTATAGGAGCCTTTAGACTGAATCACTAGTGGGGCAAAACTCTGTATATTCTCGTAATTAATTTCCAACCTAACAACTGAAATAAATGCGTTCAATGCGAATACACAGTCATATGATTTTCAGCCACACTATCAGCATACCTCTGGGGATGGTAATGTCGGTTGGTTGGTCAATCTGACTTTGGTGATATTTCCCCTAATATTTCCTCTAGTGTCATCAGGAGGTTGACAAACTGTATGTGGTTTTAAGTGAAATGCCTCAACGACTATTTGCTAGATTGCCATAGAATTGGGGACCGACGTTCATGTAACCCTCAGGATAAAATGCAATCGCTTTGGTGATCCCCTAACTTTTCATCTCGCGCCATCACCAGGTCAAAATTTGAATATTTCCAGTACTTTTTGATCACATAGATGCAAAATTAAAGCCATTCCCGTCAACCTCAGCAGCTCACAAAGTCACCAGCGTGGCTGTAGACTCTTTTTTTTCCGTATTCCTTTTTTCTATTCTCAAAGTCACAAACTATCATAATTGAAACCTTATTTTAATTGCTTGAGCAAAAAAAACAAAAAAAACAAAACAAAACAAACAACCAATAAATGCGGAGTTATGTTAAGAAATCAAGTGTGTAGGAGATTGCTGACAAAAACGTTTGAAGCAATTTTTATGGTGTCTACATTTGTCTGCCTTCCCATGAGCAATGTTTACTGAAACATTCAGATAACAGCTATATACTGTAGATCCTCAGTTGTGAAAATCATAGAATTTGGTGATTATCCAGTTCATGACATCTCAGGAAAGAGCTTGCAGTTTGGTAACATCGGAATTTTTTTCTTCATAAAACATTCAACAGGAAAGCAGAGTTACATGGATAAACTGCATGCAATAAATATGATGAAGATGGTGGGCTATTCATCACTTGAGCTGTGATATGTTTCAAGCTCTTGAACAAGCTCTTTTGTATAAACCCTGTTGTTTTTCACCTAAACAATGTCCTATATGTGTCAACAGACCCGTGGAATAATCACTCTCATCGAAGGTAGAAAAAGGGAAAAACTGTCCATTTACAACAGACTGTCTGTCCTGTGGTTTCAGAGGTAAGAATCCGTGAATTAATACAGAAATGCAAATGTACCATGGCGCTCCAATGACCGAGTGGCTGGTTGTTTTTCTGCTGCTTTTAATTGGTGATCTTGTGACCCCTGCTTGTAAAAAGGACAACATGCAGTAACACAATGAGAGCCCAGCCTTGGCATGCATTAAGTGTTGAAGGCTCACCCACGCACATAATTACCACAGTCTTTCTGTGGTATTCGATGCCATGAGTGGTTGTTAAGTGGTGCGGCTTGAATTTGGAAATTACTTCCCTGGGGATGTGTTGACTGTGTTGGCCTACAACAGGTGCCAGCTGCTCGTCTATGTAATTCATATGGACAGAGGTAAGATACGATGGGACTTGTAACTGGGATTCAACTAAATGAGAATTTTTATAGATATATAAAGCTGAAGATTTGCTGTGTTGAAAGTTGATATTTTTATGCTTAGTTTTATTTTAAACAACCACAGTAGCATGATTGCAAAAGCCTCTGACATGCCTCTGAAAGACCATTTACATCATCACACAAAATTCAGAATTTATTAAAATTGTGTCAGAGTGATTCTAGATAATGGGCTTCAGACAAAATGTAATGTTGATATGTTCTACAAAAAATATGTAACTTAAATTCAATCCTTATTTTAGAAACTAGCACTGTACTAGCATAACAATGACTGACAATTATTGCATTTTTGATTTAAGCCTAATATCTGCCCACTGACGAAGCAGCATAATGGGTCGGTCAACTTTCAATGACAGGTGGCCCAAAACACTGGTTAGATACTTTTCACCATAAACTGTGAAGAACTGAGAAATTTCTTGGAAATCCTGCTCAGTTTCTTGTTTACTTATTCTTTTATTAGATATTTTCTAATTTAAATAATAACTTTGCTAGTTTTGCACTATTTATTTATTTTTTGTTTGGATTGAACCACTTATTTTTGTGAAATTTCAAGAGATAGGCATAGAACCTCCACATGACCAAATATGTGGATAAACAGGAAAGATAAGAAGCAAGATGGGTTGGGGTTAAATCATCATGATTAGATCTGCTCTCCTCTGGTTCCTTACTTCAGTTTCAGACCACTCCGAGGACAAGAAAGAGGTGGTGAGAGAAGAAAGGAGGGATGAAGTGAAGACAGCAGAGTGCACGTGTGTGCTAGTTTCTTTCTGTATCCATTATTCTGAAGACCTGTTTGAGCTTTAAAACTCCAGAATGATCGAAGAGATCATTCAGGTTGGTCCTCGTTTCACTAAGAGGTTGATTTCAGGCCGTGACCTGGGTTTAGGATTAATATTTAGTAAGGTCTGGGGTCAGGGCTTTGCGTTCACGGCATGTGTTCTTGTGCATCCCTCTTACCATAGTCTCTCGCCCAATTGGAGCGGAGAAGACATACTCCAGCTGGAAGACAATTGCCAAAGCCTGGTGATTGGTCATCTTTAGCTCCACGCTGCTGCGAAGGCCCAGAATCTGGGGGAGGGATGATGTTGCAGAACTGAGGAGAGAGAAAAGAGACACATACACATACATAATGAAGGAATGAAGGGTGTGTTAAGAGACATACAAAAGGAAAGAGGCTATGATGGGACACACATAAAGATTATTTGTGTGAATGGTATGCTTTAATGATATTACTAAAGAAAATGACAACACCTCAATAAAATGTCCAGGGTCCCCTAATGTCTTTTATTACTGTTTGATTTATTTTCCTTTTAATAAAAAAATAAATGTTTTGGCGGATTTACACTCGCTTGCTAAATGTTCCCTGGCAAGCACTGGCCTCCTGTGTGAGCAGTGGAACAGCACTCTTGGTATTCGTCATTCACAGTTTGCAAACACCACAGGCGGGAGCATACTGTGAAGTGCTGGCGTGTCACGAGTTGGGGCCGAGTGCCTTTTCTTTTTTCGCTTCGCGGACTCTCTGAAGAATGGAGCAGGCAAGCACTTCAGATTTTTTTTTTCATTTTTTTCTCTCTTTCTCTGCTGTCTGGAAGCAACAGGCATTACACAAGCAAGACAGACTGGCAGCTTTCACTGGCAGCACCCAAAAAAAGGCAAACATAATAATTACTGCCTTCATTGGTGTTATCATACTAAACCACTTTTACACAAGCACTTTCTTCTTGTAAGAAAACAGAAAAGTTATAAAGTTCTGAGTATTATTTGGATGTTAATAATGATTATTGTTATTCACGTAATACAGTAATTGAGCACAGATTGTTGGTTAACGTGGGACTGTGTTCATTATGCATTTGCTTATTTGTGTGAACTTTCGTAAGGTGAGACACCGATGTAATCATCCACATAATCACCACATCAGCTAGTTTCTCATCTGAAGTAGCAAAAACAATACATTTTGATTCAGATGCACACTGCAAAGGGGATCATTTTTCACAGTCTGCGTGTCATCTGTTGAGTTTTACAACATTTTTTTGGCAGTTTTTCCTTTGTTGATCAGACTGATCCTATTACTCAAAAGTGCTATGCATCATTATTCCATGAAACTGTACAAAGCATCCCACGTGATCATACTGAGGGACAAAACTTAAAGAAACATACATACACCTACAGAAAGGTCTGGAAGAATATCATAAAACACATCCTGTGTAAGCAGTGGCCTCTGCCATCGATGGCCACTGAAAGCATGTGTGTGTACACCAATATGCTTTCAATTAATTAGGTATCTTGCAGATAGTACTTTCAGCACAAACACATTTCTTCACATCCCTCATGGTGGACATCATTAAGGGAGACGAATTTAGAGCACAGAAAAGTATCAAAAATATGGCTCTGCAATATGAAAATGGGAAATACCAGCATTTTAAAATACTCATCTCATTATTTTTGGTACAGCTGCAAAGAGCATCTCCCAATCTCAAACTTTTCTCACTATATCGCCATATCATTCTGAAACTACTGAGTGAGAAAATATAATCTGCATCACAGTTATACTTGAATGGTTTCTTGTGATATATTTGCACAGCCTCCCCTCATCCCCTAAAAAAAAAACCTCGAAAAAAGCCTAGAAGAAAATGCTCGAGTGAGAGGCACGATTCACTTGCACAATGTCACTGAAACAGACAAAAAACTTTTTTTTTTTAATGCAAAGCAGTTCTGCTCAGTGGCTCACTGATGCAGTTTCAGCAATTTCAACTCACTAATTGAAATTGCTGGCTGTTGTTTACACAAACCTCGGTCAGAGGTTTGCTCGCTCACTACATTTATGACAGGAAATACTTCCAGTGATTTTACGGGTTGCAATGGGGTATTTGTGACAGTTGGTGCACCCAGAGCAGAATGAGTTACAAAGCATAAGGTATCTGAAGGGACTGGGCTTTTTTTAAACCAGCACTGATCCATTATCAAAATGCTGTCTGGTTGACAAAACTGAGGACCCACCTTTTGTTGATAGTTCAAATTTAACAAAATAAAGGAGTGTGTCTTAACACTAATTCTACGTAGAACCTTCTGAAAGTATATTCATTTTATTGAATGATTCTCATTCCTGTAATTAAAATTACCATATATTTAAGATCATTTTGCATGGTAATGCAACGGTGAAATTCTCACCCAACATCACCTGGAGTTTAGTTTCCGGTTGTGGTACCTCTCCAGCTTTGGTTTGCATCTGACATGGTAAACCATCCAATCCAGCTGTTTTACTGCTGATCTAAGACAGACGATGCTGACCTTACATCAGCAGAGCAACTCTGAGAAGGTCAGCATTGAGTGTTAAGGTGTCTCAACAAAACCCAGAGGCAAAATCAGCAGGAGTCATATCTCCTTGATTGGTTATAAAGTACTAGCATGCACTGGAATGTATTGCGAGGCTGTTTTATGAGGCGGAAGCCTGTATGGTAAGGGATGGATTGTAAATTATGAGGCTGGGGTTGGGTTAGGACATGGGAGGCCTTATCAGGCATATAGCCTTTGCTCTTTGAGCAAGGTCAGTGGACAAATTACAATTTCACAAACAAAATAAAAACATAATGTAATAAAATTTTAAATGTTATTGTGTTAATCTGCTAACCTGTTATGAGGTTATGTTTTTTGTTCCCTACATTATGTCTATTTGACTGTCTGGTGCGTTGCAAATTTCAGTTAAACTCAATGGAACTTGATGGACACACAAACTTTGATCGATGGAGTAAGCAATAAATTGTGTAAAAATGTTACTTTAATTTTATGTGGCTTTTTGGACTTTTTGTGACAGATGACAGTGGGAACACTGACCTGATTAAGCAGATTGGATATTGGCATGACAGATCCCCGATATAACTAACTGTGTATGTACAGCCTTAGATTACCTTACGCATAGAAGAATGGTTTTAATCAGTTCCACGCAGAGAGCTTTACAGATTTTAATTTGGGGGGAAAAATAGAGGTTTTGGATCGGTACTCAGTATCAACCGCTAAGCTGAGTTTGGGTATCGGTATTGTGGGTTGTTCAACTGGGTTGAAGTGCTTACTGTGAAGGCCATAGCGTATGACTCACATCATTTGCATATTCATCAAAGTGTAAGTGGCATAATAGAAGCGGCGGGAAAAAGGAAGAGCTGTGTTGAGGTACTTTTCAAACTTAGTCCAGTTTACTTTAGTCCATAGCATAGGACAGCTGTATCACACAATCAAACAACCAGCCTCGTGGCAGCATTATGGAGTGCTGCCTCGTCCAGCAAAACTGGAGTGCGTTCGCTGTCCTCTCATATGACAAAATGACTGCTCTTAACCCACTACATATGATGAGGAAGGCAGCAGGTAAAATACACTCAATATATACGGTAGTTCTAGGAAAGTAGGAAAATATCAAGCAAATGGACATAAGGGAAGAATAAGATACAATTGTGCAGTTTTTACTTTTTCCAGACATATGAAAATGAAATTTATAGCAACCTAGCTTTTTCAAAAATAGTCTTGCTGACTTTACTACATAAACTTTCAATCACTTGTCTATCAGCAGAAAGACCTGCACTTGCAGAGTCTGATGAAATACCATAAAAATAAGCAATCCCGTAAATATTTTTGCACATTTGTGGATTTTGTCTGAAAACAGTTATGATCCACCATCTCCTGTAGCCTACAGTAAACAGCTCCACTGTAGACATACACATGTGTGTCCTCTGCTCACCTGTCTTTGACCAGGGTGCTCCGTTTTGAGAGGCTGTCTGCTCTCCCTCTGGCCCCTGAGGCTAAGGGCTCCAGAACCACCACTTGGGGCTTGTCAAGGAAACACCAGCCATTGTGGACACCGACATGGAGCCTTCTTTCCTGGATGACAACTGTCCTCAGTGTATCCTCCGGTCCTGGCTGTTTCTGAGTAACAGTGAGAAGTAGGTTGGAGTAAAAATTTTAACAGATATTACACTACCTCACCCCCATCCAACACATCTGGGATGAACTGGAACGCCGACTGTGATCAGTGGCCAACCTCACTACTGCTCTTGTGGATAGAAGCAAGTCCCAGCAGACAGGTTCCAAATTCTGGTGGAAAGTGTATTTCCACCATAGGGCATATTAAGGCCAATGGTTTTGGTATGACATTTTCAACAATCATGTATGATTATATTGCTTGGGTGTCCACAAGCTTTGTTTGGATGTCCATATACTTCTGGCCATGTATTGTTTCAAAGCACAAGACAGATATCTTAAGATTATCAAATTTCTTGCGAATCATTTCATCATATTTCAAAATATGATGAAATGATGAGAATGACAAAGGATTGTTTTTGGTTTGGTTTGGCAGATTTGGTTTTAGATCATGAAGACCAAATTAAAAGAAATTGTATTATGATTAACAGCGCCAAAGGGATTGCCTTTTTTATCCCTTTTATTTGTTTGTTTGTTTAATATCTCAAAAAAAAGAAAAAAATCTATTGTAATCTATTGTATACAAAATTAAAATCTCAAAATACTTATGATTTTATAAACAATAAGGATGATGGCATCTCCTCAATGGATCTTTCTTCCGAATGAACACTACAATTACAAAGACTCAGTGACAGCTTGTCTCAATTATCTCTTCACACTAACCTCGGGTTATTCTGCACCCTGATGGGTTGTCTGACTGTCGGCAGTCTAGTAACCCTCTTACACTACTCTTGCACATTACTGATGAGGAACTTTTTTGAAAGGCTAAGCATCCTATCAATTGTTGGCACTTTTCTATGTGGACCAGAAAAAGAACTCTGGGGAAAACTTAAATATTTTGATTAATTAACATTGCTACAAATATAAATATTTAAAACTGAATATGGTCGGCTCAGGGCAAAAATATCAGTCTCAGCTATCAAAACCCATACAGTTTAAACTCCACTAAGAACTAATACGTGACAGTTGACTCAGTACCTCTGACAAAATACAAACAACTTGTCAAGACCACAAACACCCACACACAAGTTCAAACACCTGTGCTGTTTACTTGTTGCTTTGTTGTGTGTGCTATCATAATGAATTGATTTGGCCACACATAAGGGGAAAACAAAAGAGATCTGTTTGCCAACAACTTCACCACAGAAACCTTATGTGTTTACAGCTTGTTCCACTGTCCACAAATGGCAAAAAAAAAAAAAAAAAACAATACTGCTTTAAGTGACAAAAAGGATTTTCTGTATATATCCTTCTTTTTTCACTGTTTGAAATTTCTCACTATTGCTGATACCATGCCTGAGATTTTGGTACCAAAACCAACTTACTTGGAAGAGAAAATGCAGGAGAAGGTAAAACAATGACCTAAACTGTTCATTGTATATTTCCATCACTTTGACTTTACTAATAAACAGGTTTAGACAATCTGGCTGAAGTGTTGGCCTGTTTAAATCTATCTGATCATCTAACTGTGTTTCTTGCCCTGTTGGAGTGTGTTTCAACAATGTCTCAGCAATTACTTTGGCAAGTACAATGCTGTTGTAACTGACATAAAACTATAAAAATAAGAACCCAGCTGTAATAAAGTGGAATTATACTTTAATAACATAACTGTCTGTCATATTTTATGGAGAACATGATTATTGTCCTTTTCAAAATATACTGTATGTGCTAATTCAAAGATGTTTGTGAGAGACTGACTGTAAACTCTTTTACCCCAAAGAGCAAAGCGGTGCAGAACTCGCCTCTCTTCCCACTCCTTCCCATTTGTTTCACTACACTCTTTTCCCTCTCTCCGTCACATTTCTCACTCCCACTCTCCCTTTCTTTCCCTCTCCTTTCTTGTCATTCTCTCTTTCTGTCCCTCTTACTGCTTAAAACCTTCTCCATATCCACCCACACCTTCTCAATCAAATTAGCATATAAATTCAGCTTTGGGTTCTTTCTTTTAAAACAGCAGGAGCAGGAGCAGGAGCAGGAGCTGGAGCAGCAGCCCAGCCTGCCTGGTTACTGTACAGCCCACACAAACCACTGCTCGCTGCTGCTCTCCTCATATTACATCTCTGCACTGACTTCTCTCTGTCTCCTTGTTTATACTCCTCTTCTTATCGTCGCTCATTCTCTCACATACACGCAATGGCCGATATGTGTTCAGCAGTGTATCATATTTATCTTTAGAGATGTGGATGGAAGATTAGGGTTCTCGTCATGACCTCAAGTGACTTCTTCCCTTCACTCTTTCCCCTTGGTGAAAAACCCCAGTATAACCTCTCCTCTCATCTTGTGCTGTATTTTGTAGCAACATGGATCCATGTTGGTTACACATTTGTACAATACTGGTAATTCAAGAACAGAAGCCAGACAGAGTTGATATGCTAAGTTTTCATAATGAATACCCAGAAGGCTTTGTTTATAGTGTCTTGTGTGTTTTGTGGAAGTTTACTTTTTATTTACCTATAAGAGGACGTGGTGACTCACTAATGCAATGCTCTATGTATAGTTTGTTTCTAATCGTGTCAGCTCTCATTTGGCTTTGGGAGTGTTACATAACTGTCTTCCAGCTGGATCACATAGGCTAAGGCTCCATTCAATTAATGTTTGAGGAACGAGTGCCAAGACTAAGATGCACCCTCACAGAGGGGCGTTCATCACACGTTTCAATGCGGGACTCAACCACATGCACGGTGCATGCACCGTGACGAGCGGTGGAATTACTAATTGCCAGAGAAAATATTGAAAAACAAACAACATATATTAAATCCCTGGGTGTGCACTACACAATTAAAGTGAGGTGTTGCAAGTGAAAAGAGAAAAAAACAAAACTGCGTCTATCTTGTTCACAACTCACTGTGTAGAAAATGGGGACAAAAATGTTTTCAATATCTGGACACATTTTCTCATTTACATACTCGGATTAAGTCATTGCATTGTGTGACTGAATTCTCTTGTTTTGATGTATACAGTGTATTTAGTTTGTTCTCAGTTCTCTCTTGTAAGAGAGAGCTTGATTTCACTGAGATCTCCGACAAGCTGTGCAGCTCCATCAATCTCATTCATGCTTGTTGTCATCTTTGTTTGATTCTAGCTCTGGCATCATTTTCTACTCGTGGTATGATGCAACCCTTTATACAGTTTATACAATGTTTTTCATTTTTCGTTTTCCAAACATACTTCATATTTCTGCGCTTGTAATCTGTATCATTTGTAACATAGTAACTTCAATGCACCTTCAATGAAGTTTTTTAGTTCTTTAGTGATAAAGTAACATGCTTTCACTTTTTTCACTTTGTCCTATCTTTACTTAATATTTTCTCCTTTTCTTAAATTTTATTTTACTTAATTTTACAGCATAAGTATACAGTGTTTGTACATTATATTTATATCAATGTGTATGCCAAGCACCTTTGACAAAGAATTGTCTTTTGGGACGAATTAAACTATGTTACTTTACCATACCTTATCTTACTGTAGATATTTTTGGGCTAGCTGCATTTCATAGAGCTGGTGTAAATTAGCTATGTATATTTTTCTTAGCAAAACATTATATTGTCTGTAAAATGAGATATCCAAAAAAAAACGATTGGCAGCAGGCAGCACAAGTATGACAGGATAACTGTAAATAACTGCTTTCAGTGACATCCAGATTATAATTGTTAGTGCATCTTTTCCTACAAAATCTGTCTGCCCGCTCCTTTTTCTCCCGCTGCAGACAGTGCCTGGGAAGATGACAGTGAAATGGTTTTGTCTTTTGTTGGACAGGTCTGCCATGAAGTGTTTCAGAGAGAAAATAAAAGACAGACGGGGAGAAAGTTGTTTTTAGGAGAACATCAGTTAAAGTGTTGCTTTCTGTTCTCCACATCCCTCTCCTCACGCCTCTCCTCTGAGTTTCTCTTTCATTTACTTCATTGCTCTTTTTTCTCACTCCGTCAGTTTCTTTCTCTCTACCTCTCTTGCTCACTATCCTTTCTCTACTCCCTCTCGCCCCTGTCTGCTGCTGTCACAGATTTCTTCCTCCCTCGCCTGAAATATGAATATTTTAGAGCTAAGAAGCTTAAAGGGAACAATGAAATGGCCCCCAAGTTAAATTATACTCCATTTCCAGAGTCACAGTAGAGGGACTTTTCTGACTGATGACTGCAACGGTGCCACAAGGGTGTGTCTTTCTCTTTTTCACACACATATAAGCTTGTTTTCTCCTGCCTTCTTGTCATATATGTGATACTTTCCAAGATATTGCTTTTCAAATTGCTAAACCAGACACTGACAGTGTAACCGATCAACATTGCCCCCTCATCAGTCATAATATACATGTGACATTTGGGTTAGAAAAAGAGGAATTTCTTCGAGGCTAAAATGCCTTAATGCTTTTTGTATCATTAAAGGAAAAGGAAGGGGGAGGCAGAATGAAGCTAATTTGCATTGTTTTGGAGGCAGTTTGTTTTAGAGGTTTGTTAACAGAGTAAACAAAGGCAGTACGTTGTAAGAGAAGAGTTGGTTGTAGGTTTTTTGTATCCCAATTAGACGAGTCACCATATTGTGGGTGTTGTAAAAGGGAAACAAAACCTTGTGCTTAACCACCATCATTTCCTGTTAGAAAAATATAGATATATAAATTTAGAGAAAATGAATCAAAGCCAGTGCATCACTATTATCTGTGATGGTTAGTTTCATGGCTCTGTAGTGCAACAAGAGCAAGCCAAAGCCGACTTTACACCAATACGGGCTTGAGGGCTCAAAAGAAATGCTTCTTAAACTGCAAACCCCACACTTCTAATGTGTCTGCAATCTCTAGGAAAGATGACCATATTCCTTTGAAATATGTGGTGGAGATAAAGTGCTCGCCAGCAAGTCAGATAGCAAGATAACTCTGGTGGAAAAACAAATGTTATCTTTGAAAGAAAAACCCTACAGAAAATACAGGCAATGCATTTCTGTGGATGATTTTGGTGCATAACGTTTGCTGAAGAGGTTTGTATTTGATTTCGTTCAACATGACTGGTATTAAGTCAGACACATTTTTGCCTTTTTTATTTGGAAGGTAACCCCCCCCTTCCCTCATTTGAATTTAAACCCAAGATAAAATTACAAGTACAGAGCTGGAAGATTATTTCCTCACTTGAGTATTCACACCTGAAAATGGCCTTATCATTGTCAAGCATTAACAACAAAGATTCTCTCTGATTCAATTTACTGGTCCAACAGCTGGGGGAGGCAGTGGAAGACGGAGGAGTGAGGATGAAATATTAGTAAGCAACACTGATTTAGTTGGGGACACTGTCATTTGAACAAAATGGAACTGCTAAAACAGAAGGAAAGTCATTTAGAGCTGATTCAGAAATAATAGCAGTTGGGAGAGAAATGGAAAGCAGGAGGCAGCTGCCTCATTGTGCAAGTTTGAGCAAAATGAGTGTAGATTTTCAAAGGAGAATAAATTAGTTTCTGAAGGTTATTTCTTTGTGCTCAAAGGGCAGGAGATGAAGTGGGAGAGCAAGTTCTCTTTAATGGCTCCAACTGGGACATATGAAGCAACACTGCCTGTAAACCACCCCCTGATGACGCAATAGAAACTCTTTGCACCAGTTAATTTCGAAAGAGCAATGGCCAATGGGGAAACTCCAACAGTTGGCCGGCCGATCAATGGTGTAACTAGTAATGAGTGAACAAGGATGTGTTTTAAGATAGCGTAAAGCTCTCTATTGACACTTTTTCTAATAGATACTTTGCCAGTTATTTAAAGGAAAGAAAATCAACTCAGAGGAGTATAGAGTATAAACAAATTCAACTGCGTATGTCTGAGCTGAACCTGAATAACACACCTATTATGTGTCATTATCATCTCAATGAGAGGAAAAAGTCATCATGCTCATGTGGAACAGGAGCTGAGCTGATCGAGCTGCCAAAGCAGAGTTCAGCTCAAATATAGTATCAGCAAAATAATTTAACCAATCCTATGACTCATGAGCTAATTACATCTTTTCTTTCTTATCTTGACAGTATAATGAATGATGTTCCCTCTCATTTCTGATTACCCACGTTATCTCACATTATATTTGATATGTATTGTATGTATGATCTGTTTGCCCAGTCTTATGTAGCTGCTTATTTGTGTGTGAGTGCACACAAACACAAAGACATAGACATACTGCATATTGAGGGTATGCAGTGTATGTAGCTTATGTTCTGTTTCCTGCACGCTTGTGCCTGCGAGCAGGAAACTGAGATCTCCAACAACCACAATTATTCCTAAAGTTATGAGAAAACTAATCTTGCAATAAAATGTAGAAACGTCTAAGCAGAGATAGGGTTTATTTGTTTGTGTTAGGGTTATCTTAAACACAGTTTTGATGGGAACAGACACAGGCAACAATTACGAGGGGTACAAACTTGTGCATCTTTTGGGGATGCACAATAAAGAAAGGGTCTTGAAGACTCTGGGCCCTCCATAACAGCTACAAAAACATTAAGTACATTACATTTTTTATAACAATACTTGTTCATTTGCTGTACATTGCTTTATGGGAATTTACATATTTTTCCTCAGATATGCAAGCCTAGTTGGTGGCAATGGTTAGGGTTACAGAATGATTTCAACTTTTCTATTTACTGTGTTTTAAAAATAATGACAGAAGGAAGCCAAAAATATCTGAAGGGAATTTCTTTTTTTTTTTTTTTTTAGGTAATTGCTAGTATTTTCACAACTACAGCATTGTTGTCAGTGGGTACACAAATGAGGATGTAAAGGCAATGTCAGAAAAAATATGAGACTTAACTGGAAAAAAATCAAACTTACATTTGTATGTTGTAGACCTGCAGAGATCATCTCTGTCATGGTAAATGACTGCATAAGAACTGCTGGCATCTGTATGTATTCATTTCTGGTCACTTTTTAGTTTTTCAGTCCTTGTCATTCATTTTCTTCCTTCACAAAAAAATGTAGCTCTAACAGCCATAAAAGACTTTATGTAAAAATAAATAAATAAAAAAAAGCTAAAAGCACCTGGGTTTGATACTTTATAGCTTTTACAAAGTTGATTTTTTCCCTGTATGACACCATTATAAGCCATTTGCTATTTTTCAGTAAGTTTTCATGTCAGTTCTTTGTGAGATCAATGTGTAAGCTGTTGTATAAGATAATAATAACTCTACAGATGGCAACTGTCATCTCCAGGGGTGTGTGTGAGAGTGTGATAGAGAAAGAATGAGAGCACGAGTGCTTGAGAAAAAGAAAGCAGGTGAAATTATGTCCCGCCTGAGTTTTGTATATGCCAATTACCAGGAGAGTTACACAACTCTGGCATGTTGCTCGTACCTTTGAAAACCAGCAAACAAAAGAAAAATGTTTTCTGAGTTTTTGTGTCAATCAGGTATCTATCACCCAGTCACTGAGAAGATGCTAGTTCACCGTTAACTTTTTGTCATTTTCCACGTTCTGACCAATCGATTAAGCAACAGTCAGGACATTGACCTACACTACAAACCTGTGTTAAAGCAGAGCATCCATTACATTCATATTTTACTTTTTGGGATAATCATATCAGGCAAATATTGGTCTGGCTGAATCCACTTTCATAGTGTGTGTGTGTGTGTGTGTGTGTGTGTGTGTGTGTGTTGCTACCAGCAGTGTGGATGTTAGCTCCCCCATATTGAGGGTGAGTCATCCATGGCAAGAAACAGTGGCATCATCATTAGCATGCCACTCTCATCCTCCCACTCCCCTACTCCTTAACAGATTGTAACTGGCACAGCGCTTCCACCAATCTACTCCTTAACAGATTTTAACTGGCACAGCACTTCCACCAGTAAATCACTGTTACCCTCCTGATGAAACACTCCCATAATTCACCAACAAAAATATTAAGTCAAACACACACCCACACTGCTGCCTTCCTACTTCCCCTCCTATTTCATACCACTTGTCCCTATAAGCATAACATAACACATGCCACTTTCATCCACTGCACATTCTACATCACCATGAGAACATTGTGTTGTAATACAGTTGGTTCCACTTGGAAAGAAACCCCAAATGCTGAGTCCAGTCCAGCACTGAATACCAACAGGATACAAACATGCAATATTATAACCTCAAAGGATAAGGCTGTTATTTTTATATGTTATTATTGTCAAAAAATTCCATGAGAAGACCAAAAGCAGCAATGTGTTCTATTCTATATCAGTACTTTTTGACTTCCCTACCCTGTGGCACCCAGCCCCAAGCCCATTTGTTCCTATTGAAGACATGACTCTTTAAAAACAGGTAACTTATGGTTTAATTTTTAAAAAGAGCTCCTTAATTTCCTAATACAGCTGGGCGCTGTAGTTCTTTTGCAACCATTACTCAAACAGGATTAAATAGTGCATTTGTTGAGGACTTTTTTCAGCCAACGATTAATACACATTTGGTGGAATAGTGAGCATTTATGGTAACGGGATGGTGTATGTTCAGGGTAATAAAGGAACATGTCATCCAAAATAGTTTGCGGAGAACAAAGGACCTTTATGGCACGGAGGAAAAACTTACATGGGGCTTTGGATACAGAGAAAGTACATGTTAGTAGCATCAATTCATCATCAGTTTTGGTCTCTTTATGGGATTTGTTGACAATAAAATAAAAAGCAGAATTTCACCAGTGGTATCCTCTAGGGTTAAAAAATAGTAGCAAGACATACAAATTGTGTGCAGGAAATTTGCATAAGCAAGCAATACATTTTGAGTTGATGCTTTGGAACCAATACCTATCTCAGTTGTGCTCACAATTCATCACGACTGTCTCAGAAAACCACAGACATGAGACAGCAATATGCTAAAGATGTTTAGATATCCAGTGGGAGCATTTTTGTTTGGTCAGAAAATCCCTGTATGTTATTCAGAAGTATTTGGTGGTTAATACATTTTTTTTTTTTTTTGTTTGTTAGTTCTGTTTTTAAATGCTGTACTTGCCTTTGTGCTTCGTTCAGTTTACTGTCACGAGTTTAAGGGAGCACTCTTAACACTGCTTAACCAGGCAAGTTAACCACTGCAGTTAGCATTAATGCCACTTACTACTGAGATTGTGACATCTATCTGATTAACACTGGATTGTAATGATCAGGTTACTTCTTTTCTTATTAAAATAGAAGGTGATTATTGGAATTTACACAGTTCCGTTTACAAGCACTGCAGATTTACATACATCATGATGATGATATCTGCAAATACTAAGTCCCCAAAAAATATCAGTCCCACACAAGAAATTCTTTAATACTGAAAAAGCATTACTTTCCTTCAATGTTACTTTAACAAAAAAGCCAGTTTTAGATGAGTCGAGCATAATTTTCAGATGTTAAATAATCATTGCTGATCGTCGTCAGCTGTATCTGGAACTACATGATTACTACTTGATTTCCCTTGCCCTACACCCTCATCACACAAGTGCTTCATCTTACTTTATTGTAAGCCCTAGCAGAAAGTGCGTTTTCTTCCAAAAGATTAATAATGCAAAATTTGCAATAGTTGAGATCCCACTAGTGATTATTTGATCCTATTAATACTGTATCAGGTCAATGTATCTCACGGTGTTCTTAAATGTCTCCTGGAGGCAACTTTGTTTAGTTTGGTCAGATTATCCTGATATATCACTCCAGCAGTGGAAAAACAGAGTAAAAATGCAATGTCTCTAATACTTTTAAAGTCTATGAATCTATCTTTCCTCATTCAACCACTGTGCATGCTTTGTCTGACTTACAGGGTCTATAACCAGTCGCAGTCTATTTCATCTAATCATTGGCTCGTCAGTCATTACAAAGACCTGGATTTCATGAATATTGGATGTGAGCTGAGTGCTTTAAACCCTGTTCCTTTTGCACTGCCGCAGTTACATGGGTTACAGGCCTAATTCTGATAAAGAAAAGGCACATTCAAAGGTTTACCCAAACTCAGTGTCCAATTTCAGAAATGTTCAACCTCTTTTTTCTTTTTTTATAGTACCATGTCCACAGGGGCAGTCCCAGTTTTCTCCTTTTTGGACAAATGAAAACTTCCTGGAGCTTTGTTGCCAGAGTCTTTCTCAATTCATTAATTCAGCCTCAGGCGTTTAGTTCTGCCTGCAGCGTGGCATCGGTCCTCACTTGCTCTTTTCTTCCTCTTCATCATCTTCTGTTCTCCTCGGTCTTTTGATCACAAGCCAGGATGTTACATAAATCCTGACAAGATCTTGACCTTTTTATCAAGAGTAATAGATTTTATTGGAGAAGTAGGTGAACGCCTGTTATGGGTCATCTGAGGTGATGTCGCCTCTGGGTTCACTCAAACTTGAGGACGGTAGACATGTTCATGCAAACCCCAAAGATGAATATTGTTACATTTTTAAAGTGGAGGTCAGAGTGTGTTTCGTGAGGTTAAAAACCACAGTTGGAATTAGCCTGGTGCTCATTAAAGTACCTATTGAAGCTATGAAAGGTAGCTTTCCATAACTCCACAGTAGTTCACATGAAAAGCACATCAACTAGGGCACTGGCTACATAATATATGGGAAAGTGGACTGGAAGAAGAAGCCACATTCTGTGATAGTTTGTTGGACTAAAAATAGAAATACTTAAGGGGAGATTATGCGAAGACTGTATGTCAGACTAGCAGCCAGCATAAAGGATTCGTCTCATGCTGCACTGTACATTCATCTGTCACCCCATTCCTCCTCATTTTTGCCAATCCATTTCTGCCTCAATACCAATTTAAGTCACAAACACACACATACACACACTCATTCGCACAGTGGTAAAACTGAGTTGGCAGTTGAGGTGTCGGCATCACTTCAGAGACAGCTTGATGACAATCCAGCTGGAGTCACACTTTTAAAGGTCACATACGGCTGAAACACACACTTTTTCTTTCTCTGTCGGTCTCTCTCTCTCTCTCTCACTCGCACACACAAACACGCACGCACACACACTCACACACAAATGACAAATACACACTTTAATTAAAAGCTGCAATCAAGCTGACTTCTGCAAGTATTAACACCTCTCAAAGACGTGAGGATGTCGTCATACTACTGAAGTTATAGAAGTCTGGAACATTTTACTAATTTTGTTAAGAGCTTCAAAGAAAATTTCACAAATAAGAAAAAGGAGCTGTGAATGCCAAAATGAGTAATTTATTCATGCCAACATGTGACTTACACAGTGGATAAGGAAAACAAAGTTGTAGTCTACTCCATCCTTCGTATCCAATTAGGTAAAGGGACGTGCATTATGTACATCAGCACATGCGTTACCATAACCCACTGCCAGTACTTATTTACCGAAGTCAGTGTCCAAACAATTCAAATATTATGCACATGTATGTCCACTGACTGCTGGAAGAAAACTGTACCTTTGAACTAAGCTTTCATTTAACGAGTTGAACACCAGAACATGCTGAGTGATAGACACTGATATCTATGTTCTTCATTCTTTTTATACGTTACCCATCGTTAATGTTAGGAATTTTTTTAATTTTATTTAGAATTTACATTTGTTTCCAGGGAGATATTACTGAGTTTACTGTACAGTGTGACTTTGCTTTTATAGATATTGCTGCTGCTGCTCTAGAAATAATATTTTATTATATTTAAAAAAACAAAAAATTCTAACACTGTTCTGAATTTATTCTTTATTCAATAATAATTTTATGAATATATATTATTTTTAGTAATAAAAAAGAACCAACAAAGGTATCAATAAAGTACCAGAGACATAAGAGTAGTGGAAATTAAAAAATCCTAACCACACCCATACCTGGTTCTGACACTCTTTATTATCGCAGCTGACTGTACACAACATTTAGGTAGCTTCTCATCTTTAGCCGGTGCTAATCATCTCTAATTCCATGAATAGCCTGATAGTGGATTCATATTGGATAAAATGTCATCAAAGCCCAATGTTATTTACAGAAGCTTAAAAGGAATCAGCAAACTAAGCTGTTGGAAAAGGGATGCATTCATGAAGCACAGTGGTCCTTTGTTAGGTCCCAAATATATCTCACGTTTCAAAATTCCTTAGTAATCTCCTAGTAAAGTTTACTCTATGTTTAATTTTTAAAAAAGAGATGCAATTATATTATTTATATAAAAAAAATAACTATGCCACTAAATTTCGATCTGTGCCCTTCAATTTCTTCATTTAGTGCCCCTAAAAATAAATGTAAGCACAGAGCCGTTACCCTCCACTGCAGAGTAATACTATTTCTAAATTGACAAGGGCTTCAGCTGACGCATAAGCCAAACCAAAATGTGAAAGTCTGGTCGCCCCACTAGCAGCCCCTAGACGCGTTAATGGTCATTGTCCTGAGGGTTGTGCTGGCAGTAGGGTTTATTCCTTTAGGCGAACAAAATTTGCCTCAGCAAATTTAATGGCAATCTGCTTATTAAATTAGGTTTTTTCTTGTATGTCCATTTATTAATTAATGCATCCATTCATCTCTCTCCCCTCCTTTTTTTGGTCACATAATCTGTACTAGGCACTTTCAGAGACTTCTATTGCTGCTCCTTTGCCATGGTGGCCGTCTGAGACTCACTGTATTGTTGCAGGGCAGCATGAAAAGTCAGTGAGGGCACATTCTCCATACAGCCCCCCTTTGAATATAAGTAATCTTAAATAGGCCTGCAAATCCCTAAAGAACTGGCTCCCTCCCATTGGTCTGGGGGCAGTTCTGAAAAGGAAGCAAAGGTGGATCCATGGGCTGTGGGTGCCCCATGGCATTGTCAACATTACATTACACATTGTTAATAAAGGGAACAGAAGAAAAATAAAGCTGAATCAGCCAGCCTAACCTCACCAGTAACTTTGTCCTTTTCTATTCTTTTATGTAGCTATGTAGGCATTTTATTCTGCTATTCCTTTTTAATATTTAATTTAATTCATTTTATTATAAAAAACTACCAACAAGGATTATAAGTGCAAATATTGTACAAATATTGTAAGGTAGTCAAAATTATGTTAAACTATGGCTCATCAATCTGCCTTCCAAATTGCGCAGAGATATTTGTTTGACTTATTTGGTCGTATCTTGCTTGCTCTTACCCACTTGTATAAAATAAATATTTTTGAAATATATTGAAGAAAAGGAGTGACCTATGTCATATTTTTTCAGTGTTCTCAGATGACAATTTTTGTGTCATTTCTGTTTTAAAAAGCATGTACTGTGAATTCTAAAAGGCAGAAATCAGTTTTTCAGTATAATTAATTGTTTTAAATATCATACTTTTTTCAAGATCAAATTTTGCAAGAATGAAATAAATGTGAAAAAATGTGACAAATACAAAATCATTATAACTTAATCCTTGATGTTCTGAGTCCACATAGTTCTCAAAATTACTGAGAAAAAACGCAATATTATTGCAAAACAGTGAAACCATTATTTTTTTCCCCACATTGTTAACACTACAGTACCTAGGAAGCTTTAAATCAACTTTTTACGGCAGGGGCTTTTCCACCTAGATTCTTCACTTATCCATCCAAATAAGCACCTAAGCCCCAAACCACTAAACAAATTTTTGACAGTTAATCTGTTTTTGGTATACTTAGTATAAATTCAAAAGGTAGAGACACTAGTGACAACCATTTGCTCCGCTTGACAAACTCTAAAAACTGCCTTGGTCCCCTCTGGTTGACATTTATGATCAAGCCTAGTAGTATCAAAGCGCAATTGGAAAGAGATAATTAGTGACAGAGTTGTCATATCAATTATCATCCCTACCAAAGACACATCTAACTTAGGCTGAAGTGAACAGATAGACCTGTGCAAAGTCACTGTACAAGTAATTGCTAGTCCAGAGTTGCACCAGTCAAATATGGTTAACCATGATGGTTTCCATAGACAAGAAAAATGGAAGAGAATAGATAAGGTCCATTTAGTTTGGGAGGTGATGTGCCTTAAATAACAGTGGCAGCTGTAAAAGGGCTTGTGCTTCCACACTAAAGAAACGGAAAGTAAGATAAAGGAAAGCATCAGGCTGAAGAAAATACTGTTGGTAGAGGTGTGTCAAGGCCATCATTGCCATCTTTAATTTGAGGAGCGCAGTGAACTGCTACCTCAGAGGGATGAAATGTTATCAGGATTGTGTAGGTACCTTTATATCAGAGAACTATAAGGTGATATAGTTCGCCCCTGTATGCACACCATATATTGTATATTTAAAAGGATGTAAGATGAGTAAGAAGACATATTTGCTTTACGAGTGTGTATATTTCAATATTCTCCCTCGCCCTGTATCTATAGTTGATTTTTCTCAATAGAAAAAATTTAAACGGCCAAACTATAGAACCACTGTTTGAGAATATATTTATGTTTAATAAGGATGATTGGATGTGGTTCCCCACCTC
>NC_053417.1:8735598-8811377 GCF_016859285.1 Xiphias gladius
TTTTTTGTTATTTTGACCATTTGTCATTTTCTGCAAACAAATGCTATAAAGGACAATATTTTTATTTGGAATTTGGGAGAATTGTTGAAAGTAGTTTATAGAATAAAACAAAAATGTTCATTTTACTCAAACACATACCTATAAATAGCAAAATCAGAGAAACTGCTAATTTTGCAGTGGTCTCTTAATTTTTTCCAGAGCTGTATATACACATATTAATACACATATATATAAATTCATATACATATATATACATACACATATATACATAAATTCACACACATATATACATACACACACACACACACACACACACACACACATATATATATATATATCTATCTATATATATATATATATATATATATATATATATATATATATATATATATATATATATATATATATATATTATATATATATATATATATATATATATATATATATATATATATATATATATATATAGATATATAGATATAGATATATAGATATATATATATATATATTATATATATATATATATATATATATATATATATATATATATATATATATATATATATATATATATATATATCTTGGAGCTATACCCTAAACCCAACAGGAAGTCAGCCATTTTGAATTTACCGTGCAATTTTGGCACAATTTTTCCCATTTACAGGCATTGTACTTTAATGAACTCCTACAGAATTCATCAGATCAACTTCACATTTGTTCAGTGCAATCTAAAGACCTTTGCGATGCTAAATTGGAAAGCTTTTGAATTTTCTTTGAACAGCCTGTCCATGGCAGCATGGCAAATTTCAGTGTTTCGACATGAAACAGGAAGTTGTTCTAACTCAAACTCAAACTCAAATTATCTAATCTAAACTTCACATGTTTGATAAGAGTCCCAGTTTGAAGACACCAACATGCCAATATTCATTTATACTCACAGCACTACCTACTAGGAAATGATGTTCTATACTTTTTTTTCCATCTACCTCAAATGTGGTCAAAAAAGCCTTAAGACCTTGATAAGGCTTTATTGCGAAGATTATGAGTTTTCATTGAACGGAGGCACGGCAAATTTTAATGTTTTGCCATGAAACAGTAAGTTGTTGTAAGTTACTCAAATATACGTCGTTAAATCCGCCCCAAAACTTCACGTTTGATAAGAGTCTCGGCCTGAAGACATGTACATGCCAATATTCAGCCATAGCCATAGCACACCTAATGGCAAGATGAAATGACATTTGTTATACTTTCATGTACTCCACCTAGCAGTTAACCAGATCCATTTCACATTAGACCAGAAAAGCCTTAAGACCTTGATTATGCTATAATGTGAGGCTTGTCAAGTCTAAGGTAAAAAGACGGACTCAAGCCCCTTTTATGGTCTATCTTTTTATGTCTCTGGCTTAATGCATGATACAAATATGCAACAGGGGGACACAGTAAGTTATGTTACACTCACTGGTTTTGTATCCGACGATCATGCAATTTTAGAGCCATATCATGAAACCTGCATTAATACTGTGTATACCACTCCCCTGGCGGGCTCAAAGTGCAAGGTCCCGCTCAATGCTAGTTGCAGCTTCAATGTAGTCTTTGTAGTCTTTTTGATGATTACCCGTTTTATTAGGTTTAAATTTAGGCTCCCATGCCATTTCACTGAGATAGAGTAGATTTTAATTGTTTATATTTTTTATATTTTTTTGTTTCCGGTTATATGAGATATTATTTATCCATTTTGCCCTGTCAAATGTGCAATGTCTTTCTTATAAATAAAGGGTAATGTCTTTATTGATAGTGAGACAAGTTCTTTTTCTATCATAAACCATTTAGCTTCAGTTCTGTCATTTGTCCATTTCATTATTGTACTTATCTGTGTGGCATAAAAGAATTCAGGAAATCAGGAAATAGTAGTTCACAACCCTCTTTAGTTTTTGTTAAAAGTCAGCTGAGTTTGTTAGTTTTTCTTTTGTAGTTCCAAATGAAGTTACTTATCATTCCATTCCATCTTTTAAAAATGACTGATGGGATTGCATTGATGGGATAGGATTGGTATGGCCCGAAAAAGGAAAAGCAACTGTGGAAGGACCATCATTTTAATTGTGTTAACTCTACCAAAATTAGAGTCAGGCATTGTAGTCAGATCTTGTTGTTGTTGTGCAGTAAACAGACTTTGGATGAGCACAGACACCTCACATATGCGTGTCAAAATCTAACACAGACAGATTTTTTTGGTCTTGCCTGAAAGGACCACATATTGAAAGAATGAGTGAAAGGACAGCCCATGAACAACAGGTAGGCTGATTAGAGTTGTGTCAGTAGAAAAATCCTAAACCCTGCAAAAATACAAAATCTATGTGACTACACAGGAACAGAAAATAAAATGTCCCAAAAAGTGGTTGTACATTCATGCAGCAATATGTGTCAAAAAGGCAAAGAAATACAGAAAAAAAGTTGAATGAACTGGGCAATAAGGCCTGTAAGTACTGCAGAAAGAGATGGAGGTCAGCAACCTTTACAAGAGAGAGGTGAACTTCAGCTGAGCTGTGGCTCTATACTGAAACCTGACTCAGGTAGATTATAAACATATTTTCACTCATGGCGCAACACACACTTTTACCATTTACTCGCAATTTTCAACCATTTTTGCTCATTAATCTAGGCCAATCTTCTATCACTATTTCTGACATGTGACGTCAACAATTCTGATCCCAGTCATAAAAATCTGATGGCCTTGGTTTAAAAATAAACTTAATTAGAATACCATGGCCACCACTTAATCAGAAGGCAAACAGATTGAATACATAAACACTGTATGATTGTATCAACCTGATGTCAAAACCAACTGACCACATTTTCCTGTTTTTGAGAGTTTTTATCTTATCTTGATCATTTATCCATTTATTTTTAAATGAGTAAAGAGAAGATGAATTAACATGCATGCTCTTTTTCAACCACATACTGCTTCAAATCCCTACACTTCCACATTTTCATATCTAGAAGTAGCACAGTGCCATAACAATCTTCTACTCATGTTAACCGAGGCTTTCCACTTAAGTAACTGGTAGTCAAAGATCTTAAAATATCTAAAGTGTGTTGCTCATTCTTTGACCCTACACTTTTCCAGTGATGTGAAATTTACCTGTTGGAGAAGCTGCGAGCCCAGGTATGTTCTCATCTCTGGATACAAGGACATTCTCTGGAAAGAGGTGCATCATGGAAACCAGTGCAGGATGTATTTTTACCACACAGTCCAAATGTGCACCATCAATAGTCTTCAGAAGACCACTGTCTGCAAAAAGAGGCATATAACATATGTATGTAGAATATTTCACATGCATTTCATTACAAGTAGGCAAACTGCTGCTCTAAATACAAATGGGTTAGATACGAAATTCCACCCCATCATCATTCCCTACCTAGCCAAAGAAATGTCATCCATCTCCTTGGTGCGTCAGAGTCTAATATTTCCCCAGAAGCAGTGAGTCACCTGACAACATGACACATAATACGCAAACACTTCCATTTTTCAATATTCCACTTGGCTGTTGGTGACCTGGGTGCAATGTTCCATTACACTGCGAGCATCGTTTTCCAGGGCTAAACTGAAATGACAACCATTCAACTTAGAAAATGTGCTCCACAGGAATTGCACTGCAGCAAAGATGAGGCAAAAGGTATGAGCAATGAGGTCGACACTATCATCTTTCAAGCAGGTTATCCAGTGACAAGTGACAACCCACAGTTCCTACCATCAACACAAAGCACAGACCATTTGAAAGGTGGTGTTCGATACGCTACGTATGTTGGCTTCCTTCAAGCCTGAACAGCATCACAATCTTTCACTGTGACATGGTTAATGATGGCACCTTTAACAGCATCAGTGACAATTATTACAGGAAGCTCCATTCACTCCCATAGGCACTTTCAACAAGCTGCCAATGGACAATCTTTAGGTTAGTCATTATAGATAGTGAAATGGAGGTGACGTCTGAGAGCATTTAATTGATGGGTTCATTAGTATCACGTTAAACAGTGGAATGATGATAACAGCTTATCATAGCTTTCTACTCACACATACACGCACATACAGCAGTTTTGTAGAAACAAAGGAAGGTATTCCAACTAAAAATACAGAATTGTAATCTCTTCTACCTCCAACATAGCATTAACATGTGTATGTTATAATTTAATCGGTCATTTTTTGAACATTCATCATGTGACCATGGTAACCAGTCAGACCACACCAGCAAAAACAAAGCAGTAGCTAAATTTACTGGTATCTGATAACCCAGAATTATACGTACTGTACATCTCTTCACAATTAGTGAACAAACATATCAATTAGAGTAGCAAAAACAATTTTGCTTCGCAGGTGCTTCGTATTACAGCACAGTACAGTGCATCCCTTGTATTTACTACAGGAAGCATTAAAACTTTGTGTTTGTAATTGGAGAGCTTACAGGAGGAGACAGACACAAGACAGGTTAATGCACAGTGCATACAACCAAATTTGGAGAGTGTCCTCATCAGAAAAATGACAGCATTAGTAGTTTGTTCATATACTTAGGAGGTCAGGATGGAAGGTTTGGGCATACAAAGCATCCAATTTTGAAACCACTGCTCCTATCCCATCTTCTACCAAAAGTAGACTTTGGTTTCCGTTAACTATGACCACAACCTTTCCCTAACCTCAACCAAGTAGTTTTAGTTGCCGAAACCTAAATAGACTTAACTATAACATTGGCTAATCAGAACGTATGAATCATTTCTGAAACTGTAATTTGTTTTTTACAGTTGTAACAGTTTTGATGGATGCTGTTAACTCAACAAGTGTCAGTAATTACTGCTATTTGTCTAAAAAGATTAAGATTGTTGCCAAAATATGTAAATTCACTGGTGAATGCTGAGGAAATAAATATTATTATATATACAAAATATATACAGTACTGTGCAAAAGATTTAGGGACTAAAAGTAAAAGGAGTTGTGCTAGTTTGCAATAGTTTTGATTTATCAGTTAACTTTATACTAAGTGCAGTCAAAATAAAAAAAACTAAATCAAATCATTATTTGCTGTGACCACCATTGCCTTAAAAATGGCACCAATTCTCTTCAGTACACTTGCACAGTTTTTTAAGGTACTCAAGGTAGGTTGTTCCAAGCATCTTGGAGAACTTATCCCAGTTCGTCTGTGAATTTAGGCTGTCTCAGTGTCTTCTGTCTCTTCATGTAATCCCAGACTGATCCATGATGCTGAGATCAGGGATCTGTGGGGGCTAGACCATCTGTTGTAGGACTCCTTGTTCTTCTTGTGGCGGAATAGTTCTTTATGACTCTGGCTGTATGTTTGGGCTCGTCATGCTGCAGAATGAATTTGGGACTGAAACGCTTGCCTGATGGTATTGGTTCCTCTGGAAGAGTGCTGGAATAAGGTAAATTTGGACACTCGGACACAACACTTCGAGAATCAATATTAGGTTTCAAGCTGTAATCAACATAAAATGATGGACATACCAAATATTAAGAAATTGTGACTTTTAGTTAATATGGTAAATACACTTTTTCACTGTTTTACTATCGGTTACTAATTATACAATTTTGTCTTAGAAATAAATACTAAAGAGTATAAATTATACTCACATGGCCGCATGTGTCCAAGAGGGTTCACATAATGCAGACTGTACGCTCTGACAAACCTATTAACATGTTCATGTATATAAACACCCAATGTAGTACAAACATACAAAAATAGCATGTGCATTACTGTCCATGTTCATTGGAGTATATCTGGCCATTAATGTACAGCAGAAAAACACATTACTCCTTAACAGCCATCAAAATATGAAGATACAGTATCACAGTTCCAACATCCCAAAGTCTGGAAAAACTGCTGAATGTAATCCAGACAGAGGCAGTTTGTCTGTCAGTAAACTGTATGTATCAGCTTTTAAAACATTAATGTATTTTTTTCTAGTTCTGACTACCTTACAAACTTTGCCCAAGAGAAAAAAAGTTTAATACCTGGGGTATAAAAATAAAGTTCAGAACTTTTGTGAGGAAGAAACCAGTCTATTCAGATATCACCCAATGGTAACTTCACAATGGATTCAGTTTTTAAAATGTTATAAGCGATGAATTGCACTTCAAAAAGTCCTTCACTAGCATACATTATTTATGCGTCTACATTATTTTAACCACATTATTCTAACTAAAGAAGTAAAACATTTGGACTCTTTTAAAAAAATATAAGTAGCAAAATAGCAAATGGATCAGCATGGGGTCAGCTGTATAGCACAACTGAAAAGAAAATGGATTTTATGATAAATCAATTTGAAATAAATTGTATATTTGGGAATTGAGGGACAGTTCTATTAATAAAGTTGATCTTTTCCAATTACAGAAAACAATAAAATAGGTAGGATGGATAGAATGTCCACTTCTATTGTTGACAGCTTTCATCCATTTTCAGGGCAGACCCTGTGCCTTTATCTTTAAAGTCAATGAAAAGGGATTGAGAAGGCAAGAAGATGATGGAGTATATCACTGTGTTTTCCTCTCCCATCCCAGCCAATCCCTTTAACTCGCTCTAACAGTTAAATACAACAAAAAAAGTGCTTACATATAAAGCCAAAAAAAGGAAATGGTTCAGGGAAATCTTTGAGCTTACAGCACAGCTTCAACTCCGTTCTACAAACATTTTAACTTGCAACAGCAGCTTTCATTGAAAAGGCGTTTCTTACCATGAAACACATAAAAAGTAAGATGGGTATGAATAAAGTACTTTCTTGACACAGATGTTGGCCAGGTGTCGGAAACTTTCTCATAATTTATTTCTTGTTATTCATTATGCATCAAGCTTGGGTTTCAGTCAGATGCTGTGCATAGATTAGAAAACTACCCCAAAGTTTCCTTACAGCAATGGTGTGGGACCTCAGAGTCAGTTGAGCAGCAGCTTGGCAAGAGATGTGAAACCAAGGAAGATGGGGGGGGGGTGAAAAATGGATGTAAGTAATCAAGAGGAGATGGGTGATTTTTGAGAGAGGATTTTACTGCCAACTTAGGTAATTTAAAGGGATCTGAAGTGGTGAATTGCAAGATTTGTTTGTTTCTATGTTTGGTACTAACCAATACCTACTTTGGTGCTTCTGCTTTTAATTTCCTAGACATTACTTGTCAAACAGTGATAAGAGGAGTGTAAAGCTTCTATAACATTTCAGTTTTTTGTGATTCGGGCTGAAATGATTAATCAATTGAGAAAACAAAACGCCAGACATTCCCTTCTTCCAGCTTCTTGAATGAGAGAATGTGCTGCTTTACTTTTTTATTCTGTATATCCGTTTACAGTGTTGGGTTTTGGACTGGTCATGAGACTCAAGCAATCAAGCAATTTGAAGATGTAAACTTGGGCTCTGAGAATTCTGATTAGCATTTTCCGAGATTTCCAGACTGATACTGGATTTTTGAGGACAATAGTCATATCGATATTTAATTGGCCAATATCTATTTTTTTTAACAAAAACATACAACTTAAACATGCACAGTAAGGATTTACAAGATTTACAAACGTATGCATTGAAGAGGACATTTTGCAGTTAAAAAATGTACTTGTTGGTGCACGCTGGTGGTCAAACCATATAATGGCGTATTTCCAAACTACCTTAGACATATTTTTCGCATTTTGTACTACCATTTCTTGTTAATATCAACCAACGTATAGTATGTGAAGATACCGATATATCTGCAATAAGCTATTATTTACCGAAATATCGTCTCAATTTTACAATTAACTTCCCCAAACAACGGCTACAGTATTTTCAGGTGGCTCAGATCAAGCCATGCAATTACAGTGAGAAAGTGGAAGGACTGTAATCTTTGTAATCTTTCTTTGTTTTGTGGTTCTATCACTAATCTTTATCGGTGACAATAAAATTAAACCTACCAAAGTAAAGCAACTGAAACAACAGGGTGAGAAACACAAGCACTCAGACCATCAGATTGTAAACAAGTCAGCAGTTAAGACAGATCATATAAACCACTCAATTTGACAGTAAAACTGAGCGTGAGTGCACCCCAAATGGTGATTCCTCACTGCAAAGAAAAAAACTGCGCATGCACACAACCACATTAAGTACTATAGGTCAAAGTTGAACCAAGAAGTCAGTCTATACACTTTGACAAATGTTTACAGCAGATAACTTGAGTAATAACTTTAGCAATCAAATTTGTTTTCTCTTCTAAATCAGTTCAAATAACCTTGTAGTTTATTTAAAACTGCTCATGCCTGACTGCTCATATTTCTTTCCTCGTCCAACTTCTTTTTAGCAATGACACCAAGTTCTAAGATCTCGAAAATGAACTTGTTGAGAACAATGTTAGTATAAGAATAAGAACATAGGATAGAAATGATGCCGAAAACTACAAAAATAAGTTCCTAGTTGTAATTCACCAGAATTACTTCTTAACAAAGTAAAACCCTCTGTTAATGGAATCGAAAACCCTGTTGAAGACCCTGGCAAACATCTTTATCTTAGCCACAGAGAGGCTTTTTGGTATATCAGTGACAAAATTTCTCATGGTACCACCTTCCTATCCCCCCTGACACAGACATAAACAATAAGTTAATGTATCGTGGTGTTGCTTCAAATTAAGATATGTTAATGTGAACACAACTTACCATCCATTTGTCCACTCATCACACTAAGAAGGCCCCAGAGCCCCTCCATCCTTCTTATTCAATTTTTCTTCGCTCTACTCCTTCCCCTTCTCTCCTAGTTGGCTGTGAGGAGAAGCTTAGATCAAGCCAATGAGCTTACTGATTCCCTTTGTACTTGTTTTCTCCTCTTATATTTGCCCCCCGTTCTTTAAGACTTTTTGAAAGCCCCAAGGAAACTTCTTCTCATCTAAATTCACTCTTTTTGCCATTTCCTGCCTCTTGACCCTAAGTCCAGCTTTGGAAAATAGAGAAGTTTTGACTTCTCTGCCACCAACACTATTTCTTTCATCTATATTTACACAGCTCCTTTTTCTGTTCCGATTGAGACTAACTGGTCTCCAACTAATATTTCTTCATTGAGATTTTTCTCCACTGATCTTATAACCTTTTGGTTCAACTTGTATGTCATAGGTTAAAACTATGTTTAACCTAAGGAGGAAGCTTTTATTGAAAAGAATTTACCCAAACCAACACCTTTTCAGAGCCATAGAAAAGCTTGTGTTTTTCTTGCCTTTGGCTGCACCACTCTTTTTTTTTTTTTAATCAGCCCAGTGGTTGTATGTTTTCTCATTATAATTATAATTACTGTTATGGGAATTTGTGCATACCATCACCTTCCATTCCTACGTTTCCACCAAGTCAGTCTTATACTAGACAAACCCACTCTATTTCTCTATTTCTTCCTTCATTCTTCTGGACTTCATTCATTCATGCACGCGCACATGCACACATGCACCCCATGTGCACGGGGGGTGGGGTGGGGGGGTGCATGTGCACGTGCGTGTGTGAGTGTTGCTCTGCCAGTGGCAGGGAGCCTGGCTAGGCAGTAGAACACAGAAATACATAGTGTTTGGCTGCCAACAATATATACATATACCCTGCCTGTCCCCGCTCCTGTTCTGGCAACCAATTACATCCCCCTACACACATCACACCACACATTTACTCAGAAAACATGTACATACTATGGCAATGGCACTTCCTAGCAATGAGTTACATGTTTCCAAAAGGCCTGTTGTCAAAGCTGGCATAATCATTGCAAAACTACAGATTCTGTTATGACAGAATTGTAGAAGATCTCAATAAATTCATACATTACAATTCAATTTCTGTTTAACCATTCTGTAGAATTGCATGTAAATGTGAGTCTTTGCCCTTTCACACATAAAGTTCTGTTTTTAAGTGGCATTTATTTACATAACTTTTTACTAACTAACTGGGTTTCAACTCTTGGTGTCACCATTCAATCCTGAATTCATTCTTAATTTAAAACCAATTCTCGGTTGAGAAAAGGGGGGTACTACTTTCTTACTCTTACTCTTACTCCAGTGTACTGTGTGCCAAACTGTTCATTCATTAACTGGTCTTGATGAATGTCTGTCTGAAACTACAGAAAAAAGCAGAGAAAGTTGCATGGGAGTGTGCAACTTTTTTTATTTGAAAAAGACAACTGCAATAAGTTGTAACAGTCTGTAGGTATTGCGACTGATGCATATGAATTAGTTCCTATTGGAGATGGGGGTCAACAGAAAGTGCTTTGAGTTTGTAGATGGCAGAGAGTCTTTTTTGGCAGAGTTTGTGGATGTCAGTGTTGATCAAAGCTCAGTTTATTGTCCAGGGTGAGTCCGAGGTATTTGTAGCACACCACCATCTCAACAGCTTCATTGCTGATGCAGGTGGGGTTGTGGAGAAAATTGTGGGCTGTGCTATGTGTGCTAAAGGTGTTAATGAATTCTTTTGTCATTGTTACATTCAGCTGCAGGTAATTGTTCATGCACTATTTTGTGAAGTAGGAGATGGAATCTTGATAGCCTAAATGTTTTTGTCATTAAGGAGGGCAAGTATGGCTGTGTCATCCAAGTATTTGAAGTATGTAGTTATGGGTGAGGGGCTGACAACGTCATTGGTGTAGAGGGTAAACAGGAAGGGGCTCAGGACACGTCCTTGTGGGGTTCTGGTATTGATGATGGCGGCAGCGGATGTTACAGTGCCCACTCTGTTTGTGGTCTGTTGCTGAGAAAGATGTGTAACCAGTGGATGAAAAGTGGTGAAAACGCTGACTTGGTGGAGTTTCCTGATCCTCTGATAGCGCTGGATGGTGTGAAAAGCAGAACTGATATTGATGAAGAGGAGTCTGACGAACTGCCTGGTGATTCTAGGTGTTCTAGGAGGGAGCGATGTAGGCATGCCGCAGCATCTTTGGTCCCCCTTTTGGCCTTATAGGCGAATTGATTGGAGTCCAATTCTGGTCCAAAAATTGTAGGGATGATGTTAAGCACCAGTTTTTCCAGGCACTTCATAACTACTGAGGTGAATGCAACTGGCCGTTAGTGGTTTAGTTCTGTGGGGCAGGGTTTCTTTGGTACTGGTACGATCTGGATGTACGCTCTGGGATGGGTACCTAATGTAGTCTCATCTAAGTTGCCAACAAAAATGTCCCAGTCTGTGCAGGTAAATGTAGTTGTTTAATGCCATTCTCCAACGATTGGTTGACGCTGTAAATCTGGGGCTTATGATCTGCAAAGCCAGGCGGAGGGTGAGCACGAGAGATGTACATATCCGTAATATTTTCACAACATAAGTCCAGAATGTTTCCCCTTCTTGTCAGAATGTCCACATATTGTTGAAATGAATGGTCTGCAGATGTTAAAGTCACCAACAGTAAACACTGGAGACTCAGGATATACAGTATACCCTGCATGTTGTTAGCACTGTTATCGACTAGCTTGGCTGCAGCCTTGATGTATGCGCTAGGTGGGATATAAACACAGTTGATGACGACAGAGGGAAATTGCCTTGGGAAATGAAAGGGGCGAAGGGATAAGGTCAGCAACTCTAGATTTTGAGGAAGGCCTTATTGTGGATCTTGATGTTGTTACACTACCTGTTGCTGACATACATGCAGACCCCTCCACTTCTCTTTGTGCCTGTGTCCCTCATACAGTCTGCCCTGAAGATGGTGACATTGTTGAAATGTACCACAGCATCTGGGACAGCCTTGTCAAGCCAAGTTTTGGTAAAACGATGATGCAGGCTTCCTTGTAGGTCCTCTCCACTAGGCATTTTGCATGGAGTATATCTACTTTGTTCTGGAGGGACCGTACATTGGAGAGGATGATGAAGGGGAGAGGGGGCTGGAATGGTCGCTTTCTCAACCTGGCCCGCACCCGTCCTCACTTCCCTTTTTTCCGTGGTCAGATTTCTGCCAGGACAATGGATGGTTTGATCCTGCAGAGCATGGGAGACCAGATTTGTAGCAGATCTTCTCAGATGTAGTTGAGTCCATTGTTGCCGCAGAATTCACGTAATAACGTGCAAATATCCCAGGTGACGATCCATAGGGTAATGAATACAATCCAAATCACTTTATGCAGTTCAATCATCATAGCGAAAGACAATACTAAACAAACAAAGTTGACTGGACAATACTAGACAAATCGACACAGCAGTGGTCAAAGAAAGTTAACCAAGAGGCAGACTGGCGTACAGACAGTGTCATTGCAGCAGAGCACGCACCAAATGCCAGCATGCAGCAAATAAAAAGTTATAACAAGTGGTGAACAACATGGAGATGAAAGGGAGCACATTAATAGGAGAAAAGTCCAACAGAAAATTGAACCTAAAAGCTGGAAAATTTGAGATATTTTCATATCAAATTGAAAATATCTTTTAATTACAAAAGGACAAGATTTGTGATCAAAAAAGAAAAATGCTATTTGGCCAAACAAAACACAACATTGCAATATGCAATATATAAATTACAATATACAAAAATATACAAAATTGGGATTTTTTCTTTAAGGACAAGGGTGTCTAAAGTAGTTGGCACTACTGTGAGATTTGCAAGAAGAAGGACTCATGGTCTCCAGAAAATGAAACCTTGTGACTTTGGTGAGCCCCTAACATTTAATCCAGTGCCACCCGCAGGTCAAAATGTTCAAGAAACTGTGTAAACCTAATATGCTGTAAAAACATTAAGTATTATCTCTTTAAAAGAGCTAGAAATGTTGTAATAAATGAATCCACAGCACTTTAAGGTGCAGATTGTGACCAAAATGTCCTGAGTTGGAATCTGGCTCTCAATAATTTTCAAATCTCATGTCCCATCAAATATTTCCTTTAATACTCTATCAACTAACCGATAAAAGCACACAACAAAATATACAAAGTAAACAAACATCATGTTCACTAATAGTATGTGATAGATGCAGCAAGTGGCACTGCCAACCTGAATTCACTGACATTGAGCTCCACCTCCCACAAACAAGGGTAAGGGTTCAATACGAAGTGTTGATTTGCAGCTACACTAAACACTACGTCTTTCCATTGATCTGTATTTATTTCTACTGTGAGAGGAGCCCAGTTAACATATTTTCCATGTAAAAATGTAGCATAAAACTACCATCCATCTGGTGGCAAAGCATGAAGTCTCCTCTCTGACCCTCTTCTCATTCTATCAGCTTTTGCTGCATGTTGTGATGCTGCAAACAATTCTCAGTGGAGTGTAAAGACAAAGACCTCATTTTCACTGCAAACAGCAGGCAGAATGGTGACCTACCTGGGTATTCCTGGGGATAGAGTACAATTGGTGGCCTTGGAACAGAAAATAAGCTCCATTGTGTAAATGACAGGACAAAGGTTTTGTTACTCTTGCCAGGAAAGTTCATACAGTATGTGCACAGAGTACACCGTGCTAAAGACGTATTTAGAAGCAACTGAAGGTTTAAGGAATCAAAGACACAAGAGGACAGATACTAGCTTATGCTATAGCCTGTCAGTTAATATCAGCTTCATTCCAGGTAATATCAGCTTCTTTTTTTATAATATGATTTTAAAAAACACAAAAAAACACAAAAAAATACATATATGTGTGTGTGTATATATATACATACGTATGTACACATACATACATGCATACATACAAATACATACATATATACATATAATTCCAGCAAAAAAGGTGAACCTCAAAGACTACTGTAGATTGCTGTGTGAATGAACTGTTACAACTATGCACTTTATGATCATTGCAATTGAAGATTAATAATTGCTGCTGTGATAATTTTCTAGAGAACCCTGTCTCAGAGCATTTTAAGCCACTATGCAGTGTTTTGGCATCTATAAAGCCAAGGATATATTACTCAAACTTCCTCATGAACCTTTTTTGTTCCTTTTAGCACCTGAAACAACAGGCCTGGAGCAAAAGGTAGGTAATAATAAATAATATGAACTGACCTGAGTGTTGACACCAAAAAAGGGAGAGGGGGTGAACAAATATGGATGCCTGAAAGTGGCGTGGTGCAGATGAATGCAAAGGGAAACTTTTTGTTGTGAAGGACCCTGAGTGATAACCTTCCCCCTGAAGTATTTTCATTTAGTTTCTGTCTGTGTCTATTTGTGAACCTTTGGATGACACATACTGATAAAGCATGTCTATATGTCCTTGTATACAGATACCCTGTGTAGTATAAAAAGAACCGCATGTGCATTTGCTGTCTTTGTCTGTTTTTGGACTATATCTGCACCTTATGCCAGCAGCTTGTTTTAGGATTGTAATGATGTTGGTGTGTGATGCTTGCTGTCAGTTTAATATGGTAGGCATGTTGAAATACAGCAATTCATAGTTTAAATTCACTCACTTTTATTCAATTTAACTTTTAACCTTACCTTCATTTGCAACACATCAGGAAATAATGAAGATATCATTCGGAGCCATAATATTTAAAAAAAAAAAGTCAAGGAAACTGAATAATGTTAAATTTGTAATGAATGAAGAAAAAAAAATACCAGCCTCCAGGGCATGTTTTTTCATTATAATTCCTTCACACAATCAAACCTGAATGACCACTATAAGAAAATCAACTTATTTCACTGAAGCACAAAAAAGTTTTAGATACTTGTTTCATTGCACAAATCCACACTCGAAATGTTCACATCAAGCAGCAGATACAGGGACTGTGTGTCCCTGTCACACTGGATGAGATTAAAAGTGATACAAAGAAATGAGAAAGGGTATTGACTACAAAAGAGCAACAGCAAGAGTGGCACAATATGGCCGTTCAAACAGAAAAGCAGCATTCCACTAAACAACAGGCATGTAGTTAATAATTCAGTGAATATAAGAGTCCGTTTGAGAGAAGGTTTTCTAATATTCATGTGACATGATAGCCAAGACAGGAACTCTTGCTTTCACTGGGCACAGTGTTATTCATACCGTGAGGCACTAAAGTATTTTGTAATTCATAGCCTTGGTTTTAGGCCAAGCAAGGAAATAACTAGACCAACCCAGAGCTTCAGTAGCGAACTCAATAATT
This sequence comes from Xiphias gladius, assembly GCF_016859285.1. Lineage (NCBI taxonomy): Eukaryota > Metazoa > Chordata > Actinopteri > Istiophoriformes > Xiphiidae > Xiphias > Xiphias gladius. The sequence goes on from NC_053417.1 coordinate 8,750,624, forward strand.
CAAGAAGATTTGTTCTAAAAATTCTAAACTGATGTTTGTCTAATACTCAGAGATAATTCAGTCAATAGTTGTGAAATCCCCAAAACAACACAAACACAAAGCCAGGAATGTCAACCTTCAGCAGGCAGATCTACAGTTATATTTATGAATTCAATCATAAGTAGTAACTTTCGTCATTACCTACTGTATACGTAATTGTTGGGAACCAAAAAGAGAGCAACAATCTTTAAAATCGCTCTGAGAGCTATGGATTAAACTTGCACGTAGGCTCACTAGAAAAAAATAGCTACAGGGCAAACTAAAAAACCAAAACTACCAAAACTTGTCTTAAAAGAAAACATGGAGAATTTTATGGTCAATAATACGTTAAGCCTTGCTTCCTGGGAATATTTTCATTTCAAGCCAGTTGTGAAGGGAAAGGTCTTGTCTGCTTCAAAAGTGTGGTTTTCCTCATTACTGTATGGCACAAGGCAGTTTGTATTTTCTCTCTTTAAGACCAACCTTACATGGCAGCTGACCAAAGTCCCTTTTTTATTTTCCTGTGCTTTGAAATTTGATTGCACTTCTAATTGCTGATTGGTTAAATCTATGCAGATTCTCTGTCTGCAAAGCTAAATTTACACAGCACAGGTCCACATTTATGGCTTGCAGTCTCCAAAGGATATACCTGATGATATGACTGTATGAAGTGTAAGTGAGTTTCTGGTGTGATATAACATTTTGGAACTTCTTATAACATGGCAAAGAACAAAACTACATAACTGCAACCTTATTTGTCGACAGTGTCGCCATGTGTAGCTAAAGATGTATGTGGTTGTGGCTGACAAGGTTCTCACCTTGGAAAACACAGGTAGCATTAATGGCCTGGAAGTAAATGCTGCTAAACTGTACATGTACTGTGGCCCTCTCAGCTTTCTTGCTGCATTACTCCAGGAACACTTAAAGTGACTAGACCTAATAAATACTTGAAAAACATTGTATATAATAGAGTTCTTACAGTCATCTGTGTCCTTCAGCAGGGGATGGAGGAGAGTTCTTGGCGATCCATGGCGTAGATCCAGTCTAGGAGATAAAGTGAAATCAAATTGAATGACTGGCCGAATTAATTTATGGAGCTGCTATAAGTCTCCACATAACAAATACATCTATCTACTGTTCTGCTAGCTACATTTAATTCTGCTGTCTGAAACTAGTATCTCTTAACCAAAGTAACCCCTGACCATCCTCTGTAAATTCTGAATGCTGACAGCAGAGCAAACCCTGCTCTTACCTAACACCTTACGCGCAAAAGTAGTTCTACACGCATACAGTAAAAAGTTGGACAATTATAATGGCTGTATCTATGTAACACATTATTGCAAAAGCTTAACGATTACAACTATATAAGAGCAAACAAGATGGCAAACAAGATGGCAGTGCCTAGATGATATTCAAAGAGCAATCCCTACACTACAACTACACCTGTCCAACCATATCCTCATGCAAAACATCATTAATCCCTGACCGGTGTAATTAGGAATGGGCTAATCACCTTCTGTCCGCATCAGCAGCCTGAGCCTCTGGCCTGTTGGTAAAAAGCTCCAGGACAGTGAAGCCTCGGCCCAGGGCCTGCTGGGTACCGTCTGGCTTGGGTGAAAATGACACCAGCTCCAGAACCACCACCACGCTGGGCAACCGCAAAGATGTATGGAAGTATAGGACCTAGGGAAATATAAACATGGAATGAATCAAGACTATCAATCCTACAACTCTAATTTGCTTAGAATGTACCTTGGATTCTATCTGGTGCCATACAAAGAGACCTTACAATAGTCCCTGCAGTGAAACAGAGAAAGGTTTTAAGGTCTGTGGTCTAAGCCACACTGTTGATTTTTAAATTACACCAAAGCATATTGTAATTGAATCGAATGCAAAATTGTGGCATCGCCAGGCAAAAACAAATATTTAAATCAAGTTAGCCAATTAGCACTAAATTAGTGATTACTCTAAAAGCCTAACTATATCTGCCCAAGCCATACTAATGACCAGTTACTATAAAAATACATTTTCCTAACAATGTTGTATCTTGTTCCAAAGCTTTTTGTAAACATATTATCATCATAAACAATAGTAGGGCATACATACTTTTCATTAACTACAGACTAAGATTGAGTTTGTGGATGTCTGCTTTGTGTGCCAGACTACAGAATTGGTGAAAACTCAAAACAGACAAGTCTGGATATATAGCAGCTTAGCACTATAGGAATGAACTGATATATTTGTCATTTCCCACATTAGCAGACCTATTCTACCCAATGGTATGTGCTCTTTTAGTGCATGAGGGAGTAAATATATTACAGAAAGAACTAAGATCAAGATGAGTTACTGTATATGAATTATACAACAATTATGGACAATAGACAGCATGTTGAAAGTAACTTCAGGGGAATGGCATATTAATGAGTACATGTAGAGTTTGAATCTTGACACCAGGAATGAACAGCTAGAGACTATACCCACACCAATATATTGGTCGGCCGATTTTGGAAAGTTAATAAACAATGACATATACAGTACACACACACACACACACACACACACACACACACACACACACACAAACACACACACACATATACACACACACACACACACACAAGTGTATGTTTATACTGTACATGTATATATATTTAATGAATATGATTTGACTCCCTAAAATCTCCTTAAAATCGTTCTCCCAAAAATCCAGTATTAATCGAACTTTACTATAGACTTCAATTTTCACCAGGTTTGTTTGTTTGATTTTCATACAAAACATGCATCCTTAGCTTAACTTATAATATAGGTGTGGTAATCGGTTTGGAAATTATTGGGATCATTCTTTTTATATTTAAGGAACATGGCTGTCTTCAACCTCCACAACCAACAAAGGAAATTAGTGACAACAATACCATGAGTTCAAGGTATTAAGTTATCAAGTTATTCGCAAAGCTACATCCATGAAAAAGAGTGACAGGAAAATGGTGACAAGCGTGAATCAGATTGATGTAGCTGTACAGGTTGTTGTAAGTGAATTTACATAAGTAACAATTCTTAAATGGGCACATTTTTTCAAATTTGTGCTGCTATTAATTCTCTGTGTTCATGCCATGAATGTTGGTATCATATTGTAAGTCTCTAAAAAGAATGAGCCAAACATCCAGGGCTGACAAGAATATTTGATTGTTGAGGATGTGACATCAAAAATCTAACATTCAAGAGGCGCGTATGTTCCACTTGTAAGGACACTCTGTAGGATTACATTGGGGGTCTGACCTCGCTATTTTTACACAAGTTCAGAGGAAGACAGTCGAGCCTTTTGGGAGCCTGTTTGTAGTCAGTGCCAGGTAGGTGCTATTGTTTACCCACTCTGATTTGCCATTCAAATTGGAAATAATAGCCTACCTACAGCAGAGCCGCACTGATTTACATGCACAAAGGCCTGAATATGATAAAGAGACCCACAAATTCTCTGTGATCCATTAGTCCCCAAGCACAATAAAGCCTGTTATTTTTCAAAACCATAAAGAAGAACATGAGCTACCTTGAAAAACAGAGCCAGTTTCTCCTAGCCCACTGTGGCATAGCCTGTTCATCTTTTGACCCAGCTATCAGCCACAAAAGAGCCATATATTCAAATTCAAAGCCTCAGACATATTCCTATTTTGGCCACAACAGTCTTTTATCTCTGGGCACGGTGAGTTTAAATTGCTACTTTTCCAAATACAAACACTGCTGAATACAAATGCACAACCTGGAAGTCAAAGATAGTTGTCTAGCCTTGGTTTGATTTTTTTTTTTAATGTCCATTGTACTTTGCCTTGCCGACAAGGCTGTTGAGATTCCAAAATTTTTATGGCTCACAAACTGGTGTCTGTTTGGATGAAAGTATCCTGCTGAAAGTGATTCAGCATAAACAAATTTTCTGTCAAGGTTTTGTCAGCATGGGCCAATGAGAAAGAATGAGGTGAGTAACAATGTCAGAGTACTGAACATAGAAGCTCTGAATTTGTCAGCTTTCAATGGAAACTTTTTAGGGAATCTTGACACAATTTATCTATCTTAATCTGACATCTGGCTCATTTCTCATTAAAGATAATGCGCAGTTTCTCAGGTACTGAGAAATTACGCTGGAACTGAGAGAGATATTCTAGTAGCACCAAACACTGGATGAACTGAGAAAGAAAAAAATATCCCCCATCCCAAGATGCTTGTCATTCAATATTCATAAACTGAAAACTTTACTTTCACTCAGTTTATTTATTTATTTCCAACCAACCTTAACTCCCAAATCAAAGCCTCATCTTTGAATGAACTTCTATTGAACCTATCCCAAGCTGTATAAACAAGAGCTTGTGAGGGGGGTCCATATTTTCTATTTATTTTCTATCATGTTCACCCAAATTTCCTCCACCTGTTATAATGTAGAATTTGTATTGTGGTCAAAGACGTAGTCCCTAGTCTTGGAGCAATCCAAACGTTGACATCATTCAAAATGGATTTCCAATACAAAGGTAGAATTCCTCTTTCATCTGCCTCACCACTTTGATACACCTCCAAATTGATTCTTGTCCAATCTCCTGCAAAAAAAAAATGAAATAAAAACACTGTTCCCAGGGACCAAATATCTCACTTCCTCGATTTGCAATAATTCAGATTTACAGAAGGATGTAGTCAATGCTCAAGAAAACTGGTTATGAATATTTTGAGAAAGACAAGCTGAGATACAGATAAAATAATGTCAAGTGCTCTGAATATATATTTACCTACTTTACCCATTTATCTCTGCATATGAGCTGATTTGCACAATTTTTCCATGATGGTATAGCCCTTTTTTAGCTTCATCTTGTCATACCTCAGTTCTGTTTTCATATCTTTTTCCAAACTGGAGATTTCCTACCTGATTGTTGTTGTTTAGATCCTGCTTCAGATTCCAGTAATGGTGTTTTACTGCTATGTGTCTGTTCTTGCTCTTGATCAGATACAAAGAAGCCTCACTGTTTTCTCATCCACACAGCTTTGCCGTCATTTGTCATCAGCTGCAATAAAGTCAGACCTCCCCTTGCTATGTTCATCTCTTGGTCAAGTAATTATGTCTTCTAGGCTAAAAAAAACTGTGACTCCACACCCCAAGTACAAGGCAATGTTGCATATTTTTCAGAGATCTATTGGTATACCTTACTTTTTCTTTGATTGGTTTGTTTTTATTATGCAGACTTGGCACATTTGTAAAAGGGTTCTTATTCAATGCATTCTTTCTGATTGTATAAAAAAACTGAATGAATCCTGATAACACCATTATACACAAGAGCTGTGGAGAATCCTTTGCAGCAGCAACTCTTGTCATGTCTTTCTTCAGATTTGGGTAGATTCCATTTAAGTTATGTTTAATTTGTGTATCTGACATGCAAATGTTCGAATGAATTACGAAATTTTGAGAAAAAGATTATTATAGATTCTGTTACTCTTAAATCCATAATTACAAAAATGAAATCCTCTCACATTCAAATATTCAGCACTGACATTTGTCTCAGTTTGTCTGAGCAAAGCTCCAAATTTGTACCATTTCAACACAAAAATAACTTTAAATTAAGGCAATTTCATGAGATGTTGCCCCTTCCCAACATCATGGCAGCAGTGGGAGATACCATTGAGAAAAAAAGCTTGCATCGGCAGCGACGCCAGTTGCAGCATACAGTATGTCAGACCTAATGAGAGGTTATACTCCGCAGTGACTGTCAACAAGGCAGTAATCAATTCTCCCAGGGGTAAACATCCCCCCCCCCCCCCCACAACTTGAACAATGAGGGGCAAACAGCAATGGGATGATATTAAATCATAATCATCACAGAGGCATATAGCTTTAAGTAACTGTCACTATCAACAACCAGCCTGTCTACATCTTTTTTACCCCTTTTTGGGTAATGGAGCACTTAGCTATGACAGGAAAAAGGCAAATGAAAGTGTTGTTAGATGTAAAGCTATAGCTTTACATCTAAAAGAGATAGCAAGAGACATCCTGAGCAGAACTTTGTGACGGTGGTTATAGTTGCCTTGAATTACAATCCCAAATATAAATTTGTGCGTGCCTAGTGTGCCACATTTTGTGACAAGCTGAAGGGGTTCACCTGACTGCCTACTGTCATAACAAAAACTGTACTACAACATTCATCAAGAATCACTGATTTGTAATGTGTATATGGAACTTATTTTCGAAAATATCAACTAAAAATTTGATTGGCGCTATTGCTGTCAGTTGGTGCTAAACATGCAATTATGAACCCCTCATAATGCTATCAGAGTGTAAAAGCAAAAGCTAATTGTTCCTGCACCCTCGTGGTGGTCATTCAAATGCTCGACTTGTGGGCAACTGGGCAAGCAGTGAAGGGGCAATCACAGGCATTGCACAAAACAAAGAGGCTGCAAATGAGCACTGTTTTTGCATAGAGAGGTCCAGAGCACCAGGAGTGTAATTGGATAGGCCCTGTTGTTCGACCACTGGAGGCTTCCCAAAAGAAAAGCAAACAGGGCATTTCTATTTAGCCAACACACTTGCTGGGAGGCTGGAGGCACCAGTGTCAGCTACCTGGGACTTAGATAATAGACCTGCTACACACGTCTGCATGGTTGATTTAGTTATTCGCATGTTTTGTATGTACCTGTATGTACCTAATATGAATAAAGGTTGTCAGCATAGAAAAAAAGCACATGAATACACAATCAGGCTTTAATGCATTACAGAAGTGTACATATACAGCAACTCTGAGCTCCTACTGTATGACTGCTGTTTGCTGTATGTCACGTACCTTTGCCCTGAGACTTTGTTGTTTAAGGCAAAACTCAAAGTCATAGCTGAGCTCATGAAGTCATTATTATTTACTTACTTATCTATTAATTTTATTTAAAAGGGACAGCGATGAACTCAAACATAAATGTCACCATTTGATGTACCGTGCCAGATGACAGCTTCAAGTCATATGAAGCAAAACAAGCACATGCACTCAGAAAGATTCTTAGCTGTAATGCTTTGATATTAGTTTTGCCAACATAGCCAACGCCTTGAAGTGGTGGAGAGAGATAGAGACGGAGAGAGGGAGAGAGGGAGAGAGAGAGAGATACATTAAGTCATTTAACAGGCACAGAACCAGTGGGTATCAGCATTACAGATCCTCTCGGTGTGAAATTCTATGACTGTCACCAGCATAGGAGGGATGAGAGATGGCAGTATGGATTATAGAGAGGCAGAGAAAAATGACAGGGATGGAGGCTTCAGGCTTTCTTATGGCCAATAATGTCAATGGATCGCAGCTGGGGCAGATAAGACTGAGTATGCATGTGTGTGATAGTTAAATCAAATAGACTTTCAAAAAGAGCTTCTCACTGATCCAAATATTTGGACCCATTGCGAAACTAATCTATGGAAAACCTACCCAAAAGAAACCCCAGGACAGTCAGAAGCAGTCTGAATTAGACTGGAGGATAATGAGACCCAAATTCATTAAAACAAATTCCAAAAATAATTCCCAGTTAGTCTAAATATAATTTGGACTGAGTCCTAGCTTGGCTCCAGACCTCTGACAATCACTGAAAACAATGAAAAATGCTGATAAGTGTGAATGGGATTGACAAAGCTAAACTGTTAGTTGTAAGTTGACTGGCCCAAGTAAAAACTCTTAAATCGTAGATTTCTTCTAATGGCATTAAGAAATGTTAAATGAAATGCTCTTAGCAACCGCTAACAGCTTCTGTTTCAACTCAAAATTATGTCAAGAGGAGAGATATGTCAGCCACCAATGACTGATCTGGGCAAAATAATACCACCTCCTAAAGACAAACATTTAGCATAAACAATGACTAATTAATGATGTGAAATAAAAGAGCAATTAGTCTAATTAACAAGCTACTCTGATCCTTGGTTGGGTTTTAGTTACTAAGAATCGAGTGGACCTCTGAAGAGCTATACTTTGGATTCCTCTTTTACTGTTTAATATACCTACATAGTCAGAATGTCATCATTCATTCATTTTATTGGATCTACACACGCACAAAGGTTCTCATTCACTATTATGTTTACAGAAATTATCTTACTTTATGCTGGGAGAAAATACCACTATATTGAAGAACATTGAGAACCAGGCAAAAATTTTATTTCTTGATGGGTAATTGGTAAAATTTGGATTCTTGTAAAAAAATGATCGGGACGTGCCTACAACTTACTATTACCATAATACACACCTGAACCTCTATATCCCATATAAGGAAGTCCATTCGGCAAGATCAGAGATGTAGCAGTGGAGGATGTAGCCATTGAAAATCTAAAGCATGACAGCTGAAAAAAGAACAAGCAGTGTAATGGAGCTGATTGAGAATTTGAAGGCAGAAAAGGTGTTCTTTTCTATCACCTGAGTGACTGTCATGAAGAAAAAATGAGGCTTGGACTGCATTAAAAGTAGCAGTGCATGCTGTTTCCCCTGAGGTGTGCAATGTGGCTGAAGTTTAAAGAAAAAAAGGGGTTTGATATAAAAGTTTATGTCATAAGGACAAAACAGAGAGAAAAAAAAGAAAAAAAACAGGTGGAGGACAGGAAAAAGCTGATCTATCAGCCAAGGATGAGAGGACTACAGCAATTACTGGAGAAATAGCCCAATTATGTGGAATCCCTCCAAGGAATGAGGGTGACAGTGATACAATTTCTATCCAAGAAGGACATTCACAGGATAGCAATTCAGAAATGACCAACCTTTTATTTTGACTGTAGATGAGGATGCCTTGCCTGCATATATACAACTGAAGTCTCAATACTTCTCTGGTACCAACCAAAATGTCTCCATAGCAACAAAAACTAAGAAATGTCAAATATGAAAAACTGATATCAAATGTCAGGCTCGTTATCTTGTTTACTTATTATTAACTACTAGCTTCTGATTAAGTCAAAATTTCAGATCATAACCAACCCTAGTGGGTATTAGCAACGAATAAAATGTCTAAGCCTCAAGAATACATTATGGTAACCAATGATAAAAGTTTGTAGATAGAAGAGTCCAACATAAAAATCACAGAGTTGTACCCTGATGTTTGCCTAGACTGATTACATTCAGTGCAAGCATGGTAATATTAATTTCTAACATTTTCAGCCTTTTGTAATAATAAATTGTACACATATAACCAGAGTTAGTTCTAGATTTGTTCAAACAGTAAGAAAAATAAATTTTACCTTTAACAGACTGTACACAGGGTGTCATTAGATTTTTATGTATGCAACACTAACGATTAAAAGCATTCACTGTTACTTTGGTTTCCAAATGCATGGCCAAATGTTTAGCACACAGCACAAAATTCCTTATCTGTAATAACCACTGATTCTGACTGAATGAAGTCTAGTCGGAAGTCGATCTTTCTACACTGACTCTATGTCCACTATCTCGCAGCTCTAGATCTATGACTAGTATCATTGCTGACCATCTTGCTACATGCAGCAGCATCAGTTACACATCAATCCCACAAAGTACCATGCATTTAATTTACCTTTTGAGTATTTTTCTCTAATTTTCTTTCCCAAAATTCCTTCAAATCATAAGCCACTATATGCCTCTGTCTCTTGCATGATTCGGGTCCTGTCAATGTCGAAGCAATTAGCAACATTAAAAACAAATCAAAGTCAAGCAGGAAAAAACTGTCCTTTGAGTTATTAATCAGTGGAAAGCTTACATTGTGGAGCAAAACAACCAGTTGAGTTTACATACCACTCAGTTAATTTGCTTGATTGGTGACAAAGATTAGTGGGCAATTGGGTATGTCAATCCAAATGATCCTTGTCTGAAAACACACTCTTATTACCTGATAGAAACAAGTCAACTCTTTCGCTCTAGATACAATATAGGGAAGACAGACATGGATAAGATGGATAATGGCTCCAAACTGACTTGGGGATAACATATGAAGTTGAAAACTGACTAAGTTCTTGAAAGCAGAGGGAATGTTGACTCTGAGTTGCATGTGTCCTGACCCGTTATATGCTCTGGATCCCAGCTAAGGTTGGTCTGATGCAGATAGGAAATTAACAAGATGAAAGAACGATGCAGTATCACTGACATTTTCTTTAGAGCTAACTTGATTCAGTGACAGTTCAAATCTATTGTTAGCATCAGCACTGACTCCAGCACTATATCCTTAATACATGTAATGACACCCTCCTAATCAGCACAACTCCCATAACCTTTTCCCCAACTCCCCATTAGCTTCAGTGCCCCTGGTGTTCACTGCCTTGTTCCTGACTTCAGCAAAATCCAAAGATTCTGCATTCTACAACATCCCAGCGTTGCCAACAACAGATCTCAGCGCTTGCTGGGTAAAGTCTTAGTTTGTCATCCAGGTTTTGGTCTCCTGACATTTTGTAAATCCTGTCTGAAATGCCTGACTGTGAATGCTAGAGATGCATCACAATACAGAAGGAATGCAGGAAATATACGATGAAAGGATTGGAGGAACACTGCCAGACTTCAGATTCAAAAAGGTAAAGACGGAATTGACATGTCAAAGCCTGGAACAACAAAGTACAAGACATACAGAATATTTTTCTCTGTCTCTGTCTCAGTGTCTATCTTTTCTTCTTTACCCCACACAAAGGCAGTGCAGACCCCAGGGAGAGCTGATAGCAGAATTACAGGGACGGTCTCACTATGTGTGTGTGTGTATGTGTATGTGTATGTGTTTGTGTTTGAGTGTGTGTGTGTGTGTGTGTGTCTGTGTGTGTGTGTGTGTGTGTGTGTGTATGTGTGTGTGTGTGTAGGTAAAAGAGGGAGTGATGAACAGAGAAATGAGATATGGAGGAAGAGGAGTCAAGTAAGAATCGAGTCAATACACACCACACTGGGCAGAAATAAGTCACACACACAGACGCACACATCTAACACTTCCTCGGGGCTCTCATCTATCCCTACTGTCACCTCAGTAGTGGCCCTTGTGGCCCTTGAATTCCCTCGATCTCACACACACTCACACACACACACCTACAGTATAGAGCTGTGTATTACAAGGTGTACCACTCCAGTGATTAAAGCTGCTGGTGGCAGCAGCAGCTGCTCCGCTAGATGTTTGGTCTCCTTGGAACTGAAATATTGATCAGTTCTCAGGCAAGGTAGCACAGTCTAGTGTGGCATGCCAGTTGGGAGAAGGAATTAACACCGTCTACGATGCCATAGCAGCTCCTTTGTCCATCAATCATATGGCTTTTCACACAGGCAGGTTTCATAGGCTTGCTAGATTTACTGTAAGAAGTGCCATGCCTTGTAGAAGAAAATAGAGAATATAGGACAAAACATAACAAGACTCAATACAGGTTCATGTTTTACTGCTGGCCATTTATCTTAGGACTAAGCAGTTCAAAGGAGGGAATGCAAACACTCCTTTAGGCCAGTGACTATTAATACAGAGCACAATTATGTTATTCTACATTTTTCTTATTGTCAACCAATCTCATGAAAGGACAAAAACCAACATTGCCTTAGACCATTTGTGAATACTTTAACTTCCCTACACTGTCTATGGTGCACAGCTACAAGCCCATTTATTTCTTTTGAAGAAGATAATCCGGGCAATTTAGTTGTTAGCAAATAATACTCAAACAGAAATAGAACACACATTAATACACATTTGGTAAACTAGTGAGGGTTTACAGCAGCAGCATGATATATGTGGGATTGACTCAAGAAGAAATACAGCACCCATGTTCAGGCAATGAAGGAACATGTGACGCAGTGCAACAGTGTTTTTTAATAGTTTTTGGACAACAATGGAGGTCTGTAGCAATAGGCTATATGAGGCTTTGAATACTGACCCAATAACTGTTTGTAGAACATTCATTGTCAATAGTGAGAAATATTTAGAATATTTCCAGCCTTTTCCGTGAAGTATAACATTGATAACAAGACTAGTTTTCCTATTTCCGGTTCTTCATATAAAAGGTCTAAACCTACCAGTACATTTGTGAGCAGTGATAATGTTTACAATTTCCTTTAAATATGTAATGAAAAATAAGAAATGAACGAGGATTATCATATTATACACCTCACAGACAGCTTCACAAGAAAGTCACAAATGCATGTCCTCAAGAAATGCTGAAAGAAGCTAAATGTTGAATGGAGAGGAGGCTTCCAAAGACTGACTACACTATCTACACAGCAAATCGTATGAGTATAAAAAACACAATAATACCACAGCAAATACAGCTTTGTATGATACACGCTGTGAGCCCCATAACCTTGACAGTCGCAGAACAGATATGTGTATCCTGATTCATATTAATTTCAGCTGCTGTTTCACACACAGCCAATGAAAGAGTTTTAAAGCATTCCTCTTTAAATTTGATAGTTTACAGGCAGACACAATTACAGTCTTGCACCAGACATTTCTAAACCAGGTATGATGTATAATGTATTAAACACAATATTAAACTGAGCACATACACAATAAGGCAATACAGACTGCTTTTAATAATCTCTGTCGTGTTTTGCATGTGTTTATGCCACCAATGTGACAGTCTAACACCTATGTATAATCTACAATGCACTGATTATTCAAACACATTAAAGTAAGAGCAAAGTATCATGAGAGAAATAAATTAGTCTCTAAAGCCTTCCACATGCAAGGAAGAGACCTAATCAGTAGTTTTATCAAACCACCCAAGATAAGGCCGTCGTGTAAATCAATATCAACAGGCTGAAGAGCTCATAGGCTACACAGTGTAAGTCACTCATACAAAATAAAACGTGATAATTGCACCATTAGAGCAAACAACACCCACACAGTTAGACATTCATTTGATTGTCCTATTAAAAGGTTCATTTAATAAATAATAATTCCTTGCCAAATTGATTAAAACAACTTGCTTAAAAGAAATGCAAGTAATGAGACATGTTGTTTTCTTCATGTTTGTGATAATGGCCTTGAGTAAATTTTGAGCCATGTTAGCGGCGTGGCTCCAGGGATGGCAGTGTTGGACTGACAATCAGTCAGTCCAACATCGTCCAGATTAAGATATACCAACAACTATTAGCTGGATTACCATGATGTAATTCTTTATTTATTTATTTTTTGACTCCTAATGAGTTTTAATTGAGATGTCTTGACAACTATTGGATGTATAGCCATGAAATTTGGTACAGAAATTCATATCCCCCTCAGGATAGATTGTCTTCACTTTGGTGATCCCCTGACTTATCTTCTAGTGATATCATCAGGTGAAAGTCTCGGTTTGTCCAATACTTTTGACCAAATACCTACAAAGCTAATGGCATTTCCATCAGCCATAGCAGTACTTGAAGTTTAGTGCTTAGCAAATGTTGCCATGATAACACAATGAAATAAGATGGTGAACACAATAAAATAAAATTATACCTGCTACACATCAGCATGTTAGCATTGTACTGTTGAGCTATCATGATGAGGGTAAGACCGTAAGAATAGCCTAAAAATGGCACTAGTATGGCTTTAAACTCATATTGCTCTATATTCATGCTGGCGGAAGGCCCAAAAAGCAGTGGCACACCGGTGAACTGGTATTTTCCTGCCATGCACTGAAGTTATTTCTTCGGCTGCGCTGGTTTGGTATCTTGGTGACTCGTTACACGCCCTAGTGGTAGGGGAAGCGCAGAAGAGGGTTGGCAATGCAAATCCAGCTGCGCACTGCAATCTTGGTCCAAAGAATGAGTCTGCCACCCAACTGTTCGGTGCACATTATCATGCTGACAAAAGTTGTTCAGTTTGACTGACATTAATGCCAATGAGACAAAATAAAGATTGAGTGATTCTTACCAGCTCTGTAATTCATGACAGTAAGTAGTCTATACTGACAGACTTTCATTTACTCTGGTGAGTCCCTCTACAGCCCTCTGAAAACAGCAGGTATCTGTTCCATCTGCAGTCTTTTGTCTTGTCAGGCCACAATTATGCATGGCAGATCTGCTGGTTAAATTTGGTTAACATTCTGGTTAACACCAGACTGTCACAAAATAAACTCTTTGCCTATGTGCATATCAAACTCGTCTTTTTGATTTGATTAAATATTTAAATTCATTTTAACTAAAATCAACAGGCTTGTTAGGTAACCGGGGGAAACAGCTACACACGGCATGTTTTTTTTCTGGGCAAAGTAACACCTGGAGCTCCACATTTTTAATTACAATACATGTACGTCTGTTGCTGTGATCACTAACATGATGTGATAGAGACTGTTTGGGTTACACTTTATAGTGGTGTTTCCATAAATAAAACAAAAAAGAAAAACTACTTTTTTATTTGTGGTTTATACGAGGATCATTTTTATGTCACAATATGAAGATGAAGCAGGCAACTAGCCTATTTCTTTACCAGATTGTGAGCATAATTTTTCCATGTAAAACTAGACTGAATTAAACACTAAAATGGCTTCAGAAATAAAGAAAAACAACATGAAAAAACTAGATTGCATTGCTAATCCCACCTTCACATATTTCCAGCCTTATCCACCACTACATATGACACTATGGTGGTATTATGGATCCCTAGTTATGGATCATTCTATGATAAATAAAACTGGTGTACTATTACGTATGCCACGTAAAAAACATGATGATTGAAATGTCTTCAAGATCTCCAAAGTGAATTAAGCTCAAAAGAGACACAGGTAAAAAAACACCTGTGTCGATGGACCACGGGTGTGCAGGGACTTTATCACAAATACTGTACATTTTCCTAACATAATTCATTTAATGGGATTACTGGCACTTTCTTTTCCATTGTAGAATAGTTATTATTTCTGGTGGCATTAGGGACGGATACTGAGGACTTAATGGGTACCAGCATCTGACTTGTCAGAACGGAAATATTGTTCCAGCAAAGTCAGTGCTTCTATTGATATTTGAACACCATTAATTCATTAATTTAACAGTAGGCCTCTTCAGATTGCCCACTGTTTAGTTAACTTTTTTCCCCTCCATGTTGTCATCTGCTAATGAAACGTTTGTGAGCATTGTGTGACTACGCTGAGGTTCCGTTTACATTCTGTGGACTGTGTTCACAGAGAGTGGGTTAAACTGTGTGGACTAAAAAACATCAAATGCGAAGCATGCATAGTACTTTTTATACAAAGAATAACTGTTAATTACTTTCAGAACATGTCCCTCTTTTAATTACAGAATTATGGACAAGGATTGAAAGAGAACTATTAAATATAAAAAAATTGTAAGAAGTACATATACCAGTATCAAGAAATCCCAACATTATCCATCGTTAGTTGACAGTGAGTGGGCAGAGCTAATAGCATCTAGGTGTGGAATTGTTTGTTAGTTATATCTTTCAAATTATTCTGACATTGTGGCTTTAAAATTCCTTTCAACCCTTGGGCGTTTTTGCTCCATGGTCACTCCCTTTATTTACACGCTTACGACATTGTCATTACATGTCCTTACTAGGCATGTCATATTGTAATTTTCAGATAAAGTTAGACTACTATGAAATGCAATTCATTGGTATGTCATTAGCACTATACTTTGCAGTTTATTACAAAAGTTTCTTGTTGTTTTTTTTTTATTAGGAATTTTTTTTGGGGGGGTCGTGTAACTGCCAATACAACAATTGCATGACAAAGATTGACAACTAGCTATCTAATTAAAAACGTATAATTTCTGACAAGGTTACCATATATGGAACACCAATCTCTGCTGTCCATACTCTACAGGGCAATCAGAGAAGCAGCATCATCCGCAAACCAGCTCAACTCAAGGTTACAGGTTGAATCACTGTGCTCCTTCTATCTATGGAGTAAAATAAAGAGTTGACCTGAGAGTTAGGTAATTTCACCTTTTCCCTAAATGCTGGAGAAAAGGGCAGAGCTTCCTCCTACGTGACAGCTGAATGGACACACTTGAATAGATGTGAATCATGTGTGCAATCATACGTGGTAGACTGCAAAACACTGTGCATGGCACACAACACAACACAACAAAAATACCAGACTCCAGAGAGAAGTTTATCTTCAGCTGAGTATGTTACTACTTTAGAGAACAAGGCAAAATGGGAGGGGTGGAGGCTTTAACAGTAGTTTTGTTACAGCACTGACAGCTTAAATTTGGCAACCTATTCTGCACTTTAAGGAGAAACGTATGCTTTACAGGATGTGACTACTTCCATTCATTACTCCAAGCCCAAAATATGGGATTCTTCACTTTGAAACCAGTGTGCTCTTTAGAGAACTATTCAAGAAACAAAAGCAGAAGAATTGCATGACTGATGTTCAAATGTTTTCCCATTGGTGAGGCACTGTCTTCTTCTGCTTTTCAGTGCTTTGAAGTCATATAATAAGGCTGTGTGTGTGTGTGTGTGTGTGTGTGTGTGTGTGTGTGTGTGTGTGTGTGTGTGTGTGTGTGTGTGTGTGTGTGTGTGTGTGTGTGTGTGTGTGTCTGTGTGTGTGTCTGTTTCATCCCATTTGGTTAGTGTAAGGGTTAGGTTTAGCCATGTGGTTAAGGTTAGGAGAAGGGACAAAGAATAAAGGATAGAAAAAAATAAATGATTAATGTGTGGATTTTACTCCCACTTTATAATGTGCAGTGCTACCTACGTCATACCAAGCATTTGGAGACCTAGAAAAACAGAGGTTGCACGGACAGGAACAAAACTTGGCCTTTTCTCCAAAGCCCAGCTGTCGACCTGATAATGTTGCACATATGAGAAGAAACCACTGGCTCCCCGTGAAGGCAGGGAGTTCAAATGGAGTTATCATAGTGAGAGACAATGCAGAAAGATGCACATTTCTCTCTGCAGCTCCTCTAGTCTCTCAACTTCTCCATCTGCACTCAGTAGCACAACATTGCCCTCTACTGTTACCCTGTAGAAAATATTTTAACTGTTAAACAATCTGAGTCATGATGGGAGAAAACTGGCCACTGGTGAGAAAGCATAAGGGTAGTGTGGGTGATTTAAGACAAGAAAGACTTAATAACAGGGTTTGTACAAGGACATATATTATAGTACTATATGAGTATAATAGTACTTATATATATATATATATACACACAGACACACGCATTTATGACAAAATGACCTTGTTTTACGACAGTATCAGAAACTAATCAAAGGGAATGCACTATACCCTAAAATTCCCTTTGTGAATCCTCAAAGGGAATTGAATTCGTCTGTACTGGGCTCTACTTGCTGCATTCCATACATAAAAGCAGCTTTCAGCAGATTTTAAAACCACTGACAAATTGACAAACATATCAAACTGTCCTCAAAAGAGTGCTCTACTTTCAAAATAAAAGCTTAGAAAGTCCGACTTGACAGCTCATAAACAATTCGTAAAGCATCAGACACAAAAAGCAAGAGACATTGTAATTGTCAAGACCTTGCCTCTGCCAGGGAAAAAACAAAGGCAGAGACAAAGCAAGAAAATAGATTTAGTAAGAGCTCTCTCTTTCTGTCTTTAATCACTGCGCATCTTTGCTTTTCACCAGATATTAAAACTAATCCATCATGCATGAGTAGGGGGCAGTGGGTGCCTTGCAATTTTCAGTGTACTCCTGTAACTCAGGAGAGGATCCCCCTCTGAAATTATTTGGATATCAAACAGCAATTTGCCACTCATAAACACCAGCATAAATGCAAGTGCATCAAGCCAAATCCAATAAAAAAGCTGGTGCAGCTCTTGCGGCATGACACCGAGAGGGCCAGGTCCACTTTATCATCCCGAAAGGATATGATGTGGTTTATATTATTACCCTGGATGGATAATGGGATTTGGATGCTTATTGGGATACCAAGTGGGTTTGAATGCAGGCTGTGACTATAATGGTGGATCAAAGTAAGGCCATACACTGTGAGAGATTGTTCGATCAAAAGAAAATTAAGCGAACGAAAGGGGAGAAAACAGATGGTGACAGAACTGGAAATCGGAATGTGCCATAGCTGTGACTCACTGGTGTCACTGTAAAAAGACTTATGCAACACTCTGCATTTAACAGCCAGCTACAGCTCACAGTATTCTTTCCATTAAAAAAGTGTTTCTCAAAACGTCTGTACAACAGCTCACACTGTAAGCATTGGGGCACCTTCGACAGTGGAAGCTACAGAGGAGTTCAGCAGTATTCTGTAGCGATCATAACACAGTGGGTGACTGTCCTCCAACCAGGATGTATAGAGACCTTCAGATAGTTGAATGAGAGAGAACACAGACATCCATCTCCTCCCCAGACACGTATCTGTTCAAAAATAACTAAATGTCTTCGAAGAGATGGTAAACTGGGAGACGGATTTTCAAGGGATAGGACTACATTGGGGTACATTTTGTAGTTCACAACTGATGAACCGTTCACAAGAAACTCCTCTGACAGGCATTGTCCTGAGACTGCATCTGTCAACTGGCGGATCGATGTTAAAGCTGTGTAATAGCAGGAAAGCCTTGAAAAAATTGATGCCAAAACCCTGTCATCAGTTGGGCTGCCTTTCTGTTTGTTTTTATTTCATCTTGACCTCTGGCTTTTGATTATCATAGAAGGAGGTAAGATAACAGAGCCTGAATAAAATATGGCTGCCAAATAAACTGAATTAATGAATATGAACAAAGGAGAGTAAGACCCTTGCTTGTTCCCTAATTTTTCCTCCTTTCCATAAAAAATCCAGGTCTAACTCCAAGGCAAGTGGAACATAGTCACACATCTATTTACTGGTTGTGTGGACTGTTTGGTTGCAACCTTAGTTCACTTATTGCCCTTGTTTCTTGTTTCCTGAGGACCAAAAGGGCTCACTAGTTGTTTTATAAATATAATATCATTCAACACTGAGAAGCTTTATAGGGCTGGGTATCAAACTTCAATGTTTTTTTGACCAAACTGTGTCCCCTGCACTCTCGAAAACTAGATTAAAACCTGGTGTGGAATAACATGTCAGATTCACATTTCTGTTACCTAATTCACTTATCAGACAATTCCTGAATTCAATAAAAGCTACGCCAATTTTAGAGAGCTTTTTCTTTTGGCTACTTCTAATATGCATGCTTGTGTTTAGACAGCATTCAATATTTGAAAATGTTGGCATCTTTTGTTAATTGAAAGAAAGTATTTTGTGAAAGAAACGTATTTATATTTCTCAGAGTAGCATATGAAAAACTCAGACATTGTATTAGCACTTGCATTGAAACATTTTCAAATAGTACCCAGACCAAACAATCAGTGGAGAGTAAAGGAATGTGAAAATTAAATATGAAATACAATCTCAATCAAAAACCTGTTGATGCACTTGCAAACTGAACTGAAGTGGCCTCTTTAATCACTCTTAACCACTGTTCACATTAGTCCACATCACAAATTAAAACGGGAAGAAAAGACTTTCATTGCTGTGTGTTACTGGATTGTAACTAATGGCAGTATCCATAGAGCCACTTTATAAAGTATAAAAGAAATGCAAAAAGATTTGGACTTTGTCGATATATTTAACATTTAGAATAAAATACCTCTTTACAACAACGAGTGACAAGATGTTTCTGCTCTAGCAGGTCCAACTCTGATCCTCTTTGGTTTTGGAATATTTCTTTACCATGGTATTAGCATGATTGCCTAGACTAATCTGACGCAATAAAAAATATAATACAATCAAGGGCACACACAACAAAATTACATTGATCAGCTAAAGCAAGATTTAGACTGCAAGTAAAATGCAAAAAATTCCACTCTAAATTCCATGGCGTTCTTAACGAACAGTGTTGCACAGTTCAGCTTTTGTTAAAACAACAGGAAAAACACTAGTTCTTAAATTACTAAGTGGTGCCATACATTTGCCCAATTAAGTCTCATCTCCAGACATCTGACTTGAAATGCTCTAGACTGCAAGGTGACTCGTTAGGAGCTGTTTAAAGCCATCAACTTCAACTTTACTTACTGTACAGGAAACAAGTCACCAAAGCAGGATGGATATACAAGACCAGAGGGTGCATAGCTACACGAAAGAAATCCTTTCAAGTTGAATGGATACCGTGAAGACAGTCTGATTTGTAGCATATTTCAATATCAGTTTTGTATATTTTGTCTTTTCTATCACAAGTCCTTCGTTGCTCGACATTCTCTTTAGATTTTCTAGAGGTAAAAGGAAATTTCATCATCAAAGCACATCTTTCAAATTGCACATCACATAGTTTGACATCAAAAAAAAATGTTTTTTGTTTCCTTTGTCTAATGTTGATTACAGAGGAGAAAAGACTCAAAGAATAATGGTTAGGGAAACTAAAGAAATGGGAAAAAGTGCAGCAAAGTGAGACTGTAGATTACTGCAAAACTCAAACCCCACATTTGACTGAAACTGCAGGCCATCCACAATGATTCACATGATAAAGTACATTACAATTCTAATCCCTAGTCAAACAACCATTAAACCATAAAGGACTGAGGTCCTAATGGCTGCAGTTGCCTGTGTAACAGTATAATGTAGACAGCAACCACTGTTTTCAGCAATGTAATTCTGAGCAGGGGTCTAATATAAACAATGAGAGAAAGTGATGATATAAGGAAACAAAACTAAAATTATCACCACGTCACAGGAAGAGCTGTTTTTCAGGCTCACAACAAACTGTTCACTCCAGAGTGATTTTTGTCAGTGTCGAAAAGCTGAAATCTTGTAATTCAATTTAAAGCAGATGTGTCTGTGGTCAAAGGCTCCACACAACTTAGCTGGGATGTTTAAGTTGAAAATCCATATTGCCCATCCCTTGTGGGGCTGTTTGCCCCACATGTTTGCCTCTCTGTCAACAATATCTGATCAAAAGCATACCCACACAGTCCTGATGAAGGAGATATGCTGAGTGTATGAGCGTTAATTAGAAAATAAATAATACCTATTGATGTCATATTTGTGAACTTTAAAATTGTTAACTTTGCTGTCGATGCTTATTGGGTCATAACTATTTAATGGTATAGTGACATACTTAAGATTTGAAACCCTGTTACATTGCCACATTGAAATATATCAAACCTCTTAACCCTGTAAAAATAACTATACACTTGTCATTTGTGGCAACTAGTGAGTTTCTAACTGATCTACAATTCACTGTGTCTGTAGATGATAAAAATTAGTACTGTATCCATGCTTTGCTTCCGAAAAATCCTCTGTCACAACTTCATAAGTTGTTGCTTCACATAAAAAAATATGATGTTATTCAGCTTGCAGTGTGAGAAAATTGACTGGAACGCTTATGACATGGGACTTATTGGACGCAACTGGATTCACTTATTGGCAATCAGGGCAGTTTGTAACATGCTGTTTAGGCTTGAAACATTCTCAAGAGCGTAGCATAACATAGTCCAATCATCACTGCTAATTTAAAGATGCGAGTGGTGGAGCTTTTGCGTTAATTTTAATTAAATAATGGCTAAATGAATGTAATTTATGCTTGAGTGAGTTCTGATTTTACTACATAATCATCAATCCACTGCTCATAAAATCAACATCAGAGGAGTTTGAAATAAAGTCTACAAACCTAACACACAGTAAATCAGGGCTACGCATCATCTGCAGTCCTTTAGCCTTATTTCAGTGGAATGCTTTAGGTAATTAATCTACCTCATTGAAGGATATCTTGTTGTTTTTCATCCTCTGAGGTGGGCTCTTCCATGTTTTCCCAAAGAAGTGCTGGTGATTTCTATCAAACAGGGTCACTCGAAGCTGGTAGGTCAAGTCTTCTTCCACCTGTTGCATCTCCTGTGACTAAACAGGGAAAACATCCATTTTAGAGAAGCCGCTGGTTAACCCCAACCCTGAAAGATCTGGTTGTGTGAAAAGGTAAAACCTTAAAATCTTCCAATTTAACGTTACCAACCTCCAACAAACATCAATTAGTGAGTTTACCTCCAGATCTTTATACAAGATCCAAATACTCAATTCTGCAAACATGTAGTACACCAGCTAACACTTTCTACAATGTGTATGTTGTCGTGTTTTTATTTCCGTCCCATTCAAATGGATGGAGACAGCAAGCAGTGGGTGGGAGACAGTTATACATTTTAAGATTCACCATGGTGGGTTAACTCTCAACCGAATTCAAAAGAGGATTCATAACATGCTAACACTGTTATTTTGCACAGGTCAATTTAATTGTACGTTTTATAAAATTGAAGGTCACCTTCAATTACAAATGTTTTGAACGGAGTTCTGCGAGATCTCTTCAGATCCACTGTGACATAGCATAACGCGCAAGAGCGAGATACTACATAGGCTCCATTTATCATTCCCTCTCTATATAACGACAGTCCAAAGTCAGTAGACTTTTCTCAACAACTTAAAACACTACACAGAATTTAGGTATGTTGAACCCCCACCGGATTTCTGCCGTCAGCAGAACTGTTACATCTATATCTCTGCCGAGCATTTAGGGTTATCTGTGAGCTTTCACCTGCGGGAGGTGAGGTGCAGTGAGCCGGCTGAGGCTGAGTTGGAAGCCGTGGGACCGGGTGAGGTGGCTTTCCACAGCCAGGCGGACTGTCTGGCTGGGTGGGGGAACCAACCGGCTTCTCTCAAACACTTCTCTCCAGCCGTCCGCCATGGTGGATTGGTCTTCTGTTTTTACCATTTTGTTTAGTTAATAGAAAAATGAGCATGACATTGCATTTCAAAAATCAAAAATGTAGTGTAAACCCGAGTTGTTACAGTGAATATTATCTTTTCCACCCGTTTAGATTTTCAAACCCGCGGCCGCCATATTGATATTGGATTCTACTATTCAGTGCAGAGGGGTTACTTGCGGCAATCAATGGTTTCATCAGGAGTATTCACGAGTAAAAAATAATAATACAAATAGTAGGGATTGAGCGTAGAGGAATATATTTGTGCAACGAGTCATTTTATCCCAAAATTAAACATGTAAACAGAATTTCGAAAGGGTCGTCTTTAACCCTCTAAACCTTTCATTTGGTATTTCCCGTCGTGCTGCATCAGTTGCTATGGTAATGTTCACGTTGCCATGTAGGTCTAACTACAAGTCTATGCACTATGGTCAGTGGAGGAGTTGTTGGATTGTTAGATTGTCTTTGTCACTTTTAATTTATGTTTTGATAATTAAATACCTTATAGTTTAAATATATATACATATATGTGTTGTGTTGCCCACCCTCATTGATATATATATGGGACTGACAAAATAATAGAAACACCTCTCAGTATAATGCAATACAGTTCAGCAGCACGGCAAACTACCCCCACCAAAATGATGATAAAGTAGAACCAGCACCTCTCTAAAACGAGTAAATATCATTATGACATCGCTATTTTATATATGTGTGTGTGTGTGTGTGTGTGTGTGTGTGTGTGTGTGTGTGTGTGTGTGTTTATCTGAATACTTTCTCACCACTGTCCACACTAAAATGAATCATTTGCCTCACATCTGGCAAAAGCAACAGAAGAAGAGAACCACTAGAGGGCAGCGACACCCCACCGCAGCGTGTAGTCAACCCCAAGAGGAAGAGTAAGCGGTAGTTACAAACCGAAACGGTGAGATGTTTGGGCTCTTTGGGAAAAGTATACCTGTGAAAGTTAGGAGTTATAGTGAAAGCAGAAAGCATGGAGTTGCAGCAAAAGATCTAAAGGAGCTGCTTAAAAAAGCCTGCAAGGCATTACAGGTGAGCCCGTATGTTGTCTTCTGGTTTGTTTCAGACAATTGTGCCGCCCGTTTCTCTTTCTCTTCAGCGAGGAAAAAAGAAAGACAAGTCAATACCGTTGGTAAACAAAAGAAGAGTACAGTTGTTAAATTTAGCAGCCTCAAAAGTGACTAGTTGAAGGCGGAAGATGCAACTTTAGCTATTTTATCAACTGCTATTCGATAAAGGGCCGCCTTGGTCCAGTTTAGGGTCATCTTCACCTTGGACGAGATATGACGAATCTCGAAACTGAGGGATGAAATTATCTTTACATTATGTTCAGAAAACCTGGGTCCTGCTACCATGTTCCTGACATTTCACAGTTCTCCGCATATCCGATAAGATTAAACTTTATTCGTACACAGGAGGAACATTGAGCATTACATTAGCGCAAGAATAGGCCAGAGAGGTAGGCAGGAGTAGTAGACAGAAGAGTAGAAAAGATTTGTATACAAAGAAATCGAAATTGGAAAGCTATAAGTATGTTACCTCAGACCACTTTGGGGTGAGGGGGGGTCCTTTAAGACAACAACCGTGTTATATCGAGTTCGTTCAGTATGTGCTGGAGGCCAGGCAGTCTTCTTGTCTACTCTCTTCTACATGAATACGAGATAACTGTATCCATTTAATCAGGCTGTGTCACAGGCAACGTTTAATCATTGAAAACAAAAACAAAAAAACAAGATATGCAGATCAGCACTGTATTCTGTCATCGCTATCTCCAGACTGTCTGCGGATTCTGTGAAAATAGTAAAACATCTTTCATGGGAATATAGCTGACAGATGTCCGTGTGCTTCCCCACTTGTGTTACTCTTCTTTTGTCCATAACAGGTATCTTAGTATTCACAGTGGTCGTGATGCAAGACAGTGATGAAAGACATGTACAACACTGTATGTGTAACTTGAAAAATGCACTTAAAAACATTTCGATATATAATTATTTGGACAGTGACACAATTTTCATAATTTTGCCTCTGAACTCCACGATGTACTTGAAACGAAGCCATCGAGATGTGATTGAAGTGTAGACTTTCAGCTTTCAATTTAATGGGTTTAACAAAAATATTGCATTAACCATTTAGGAATTACAGCCATTATTGTACATAGTCCCTCATTTTCAGGGGGTCAAAAGTAATTGGACAATTGACTGACAGTCAGTTTCATGTCAAATGAAGCAGATAAAAGGTCTGGAGTTGATTCCAAGTGTTGAATTTGCATTTGGTAGCTGTTCATGGGAACTCTCACTATGCTCAATAAGAGGTGTCAATGAAAATGAAGGAGGCCATCATTGGGCTGAAAAGGAGTGGCCAAATCAACAATCTGGTACATTCTGAAAAAGAAGGAATGCTCTGGTGAGCTCAGCAACACCAAAAGGCCTGGAGGACCATGGAAGACAACTAAAGCTGATGATGGCCGAATTTTTCCCTTGGTGAAGACAAACCCTTCACAGCATCTAACCAGGTCAAGAACACTCTCCAGGAGGTAGGCGTATCATTGTCAAAGTCTACAATCAAGAGACGCCTTCATAAATGTAAATACAGAGGGGTTACCTCAAGGTGCAAGCCACTGGTAACACTCAAGGACAGAAAGGCTGATTAGACTTTTCCAGAAACATCTAAAAATCCTGACCAGCTCTGGAACAAGATGAAACCAAGATAAACTTGTACCAGAATGATGGGAAGAGAAGAGTATGGACCAAATCATCTGTCAAACATGGTGGAGGCAGTGTTATGGCACGGACATGAATGGCTGCCAACGGAACTGGGTCACTGGTGTTTATTGATGATGTGACTGCTGATAGAAGCATCAGGATGAATTCTGAATTCTGTTATACTATCTGCTCAGATTCATCCAAATGCTGCAAAACTGATAGGACGGTGCCTCAGAGCAAGATGGATAATGACCCAAAACACACTGCGAAAGCAAAACAAGAGCTCCTCAAGGCAAAGAAATGGAATATTCTTCAATTGCCAAGTCAGTCACTTGACCTCAACCCAACTGAGCATGTTTTTCACTTACTGAAGACAAAACTGAAGGTAGAAAGACCCACAAATAAGCAGCAACTGAAGGCGGCTGCACAAAAGGCCTAAAGCATTTCAAGGTAGGAAACTCAGCATTTGGTGATGTCCATGGGTTCCAGATTTCAGGCAGTCATTGACTGCAAAGGATTTTCATCCAAGTATTAAAAATAGTCCTGATATTTATAGTTATGTTGGTTTGTCCAATTACTTTTGAGCCTCTGAAAATGAAGGACTATGTATAAAAATGGCTGTAATTCCTAAACGGTCAATGCAGTATTTTTGTTAAACCCTGTGACTTAAAGTTGAAAGTCTACACTTCAGTCACATCTCGAGGGCTTCATTTCAAATCCATTGTGGTGTAAAGAGGCAGAATTGTGGAAATTGTGTTAATATCAAAATACTTTTGGACCTAATTGTAAATACATTTCACAGAAATTGTCCAAGAATCAACCCACTTGATAGAAAGAGGAAAAAAAGATAGAAATGATCTTCATTTGGGCATACATTTCACTTGATTTTATTATTATTCTTGTTTTATTATTATGTTTTCCATGTCTCCAGGTGCCACATTCCGGTGCACATGTTTGCTTGTATTCTGATGGGACAAAAGTGACGGAGGAATTCTTCCTGACTCTACCTGACCACACTGAACTTGTTCTTCTTTCCAGAGAGCAGACATGGAGTGGGGGTAGGGGAAACAACGCTCAGACACACAAAAGAAAAAAAAAAAACACGACAAACGCTTCAACTCTGAACTTGTGTTCTCCTGACCAGACAAACTGAGTTTAGAGCTAGTGTTGCTGCCTAAACCTTATAACCCCCGTGCTCCTACTTTCAGTGGTGTGCGACATCGGCCAGTTACTGAAGACAGACCAGCACGCCGATGGCCTCATTGAAGCAGCAAAGGGGCTCCTGTCTGGTGAGCGGTCTCCCAAGAGACGTAAAATCCTGACTGACCTGCTGCAGAGCTTGGAGGACAGATCTGAGCTGGAGAGCAGAGAGGAGGATGAGGAGTGGTTCAGAGGTACAGAGTCATCGCTTCTAGGTTGATGGGGTGGTACAGAAACGTGTTGCTGCCACGATGACAGAACAATACTTTTCTCATAGTAACAAGAAAATTTCCTTTTTTTTTTAAGGAGATCCATTTCAAGTTAGAGCGAGGTATTTTTCATGTTGCTATCATTCTTTTTTTTTTTTTTTTCATTTCACTGCATGCCAAATTATTCAGCTTTAACTGCAGATTCTGAGCCAATGACAATGCCTTTTTCGAGGCATTACCTCTTCCTGCACTGAAACCTGATATCTCAAAGTCCCTGCATATAACATTATTTCAAAAGCCTGCCCGCATTGAATAGATTTCTGGGGCTGAGTAACTGACGACTGAAGAGGTGTGAACTGGACGCAGAAAGTATCACGTGCAGGTCACAAAACCGTCAGTGTGTTGGTAACATTAATCCTAAAATAATTTCTAATGTAGATATGGCCTGAAATTAATTTTCTAATTAGTACAGTATGGAGGCAGGCATTGCAACTAATGAAGCAATGGAAAAATGTAAAGTAGAAATGTGAGTGTGTCCTGTATAAATGTTCCACTAAAGAGGAAACTGTGACACTAAATCCATCTGTAGCTGAGCTTGTTGGTAAGCGCGGTTTCGTTTCAGGTGTCGATGCTCGATTCAAGACGAAGTCTGGCTACATGAAGTTCAACTGCGAAAGCAGGATACGAGGTTACATGAAGGAGGTACTTCTACAAACTCCGAAGCCAACTGACACTCAGCTCCTTGGGCCCATTAATCAATCCTCCTCAATCAGGCGTCTGGCATGATATCTAACAGCGTGTTTGTTTTGTTTTTTTGTCCCTGTTCTCAGGTGGATGATGCCACCAAAACCATTCAGAAAGCTAAAGTCAGGGCAGAGTTCTTGAAAACATCCAAGTGCCTGGCAGAAATGCTGAAGACTGCCAGGTACAACGGCTGTTACTTTGACAGGACTGAGAAGGAGCCAGATCGCCTCTGCACCAAGGAAGGATGGTTCACCTGCCAGGTATTACACGAATAAAAACACATTTACCAGAGCTGAATGAATGTACTATAGACAACAGTGTCGGCATTGGTCTGACTTAAACAACATGTGACCAAACTGACAAACCATTTTTGAAAGAACGGGACCAGCTTCATACGCATCTACACCCCTTCCTCTCTGTTGCCTCCTCAGGGGTCATTTGACCAGGACGTGTGCCAGTCTCTCCACTCCATCAACCCCTACGGCAGCCGAGAGAGCAGGATCATCTTCAGCACGTGGAATCTGGACCACAGGTTGGAGGCTTTAGCTGAATCCACAAACATTTCACTGCCACCACGGGGAAGCCAAGCCTAGCTCCATGCTGGCGACGGCTGCCATATTTAAGATCATTCAGGATTTCAGGCTTTTTGGCCTCATTTCTACCTGTTATTAACATGCGATCTGTGCCAGCTTAATCACATTTTCTTCTGTAAGAAATTTGAACTGCAAACTTCCACAAATTAATGGGCAGTTGGGCATACAACTACAATCAATTACGATTCAAGCGCATTATGCTTTAGGTGTTATTTTGCAAACTCAAGGCTGTTTTTCTTCCATTTCATTTGACATATTACGATAAGTATTTCAATGTGAACTTTATAGTCTGCAAAATGACTTTATGTCTAAACTAATCACTATTCTAATGATTATTAAACCAGCCTTGATAATTAATGTCTCTGGGACAGAGTCGTTGCTTCCTAATGTTAAGTAACCCTGTTTGTGAACAAACTTAACATTCTTCATCCTGTGTCCAGGATAGAGAAGAAGAGGACGATCATTCCCACTCTGCTGGAGGTTCTACAAAATCACAGGACCACCGACGTCAACCTGACCTACTTCTACCGCCTGCTGTTCACCAGGGAAAACCTGAAGCTGGTACACATCGTGTGCCACAAGAAAGGAGCTCACAACTTGCTTTGTGACACCAAGAAAATTTTTAGAAAAGCCAGTAACACAGACAAGGGAAATCCGAAGAACAAAGGGAAGAAGAGGCGCTTGATGTGAAGATTTTTTTACTCTTTTATGAAAAAGTTGTTTGTAATTCATTTTTATGAGCTGTGACAACATAATGTATTACACTGAAAAACTCTGAATTATTATCTCAGAGGTCCACTATAACAAGATCACATGGACGACAAGATGATTTTACCTTTTTTTTTTTTTTTTAAAACCTCATTTGATATTTTTAAAACCTTTTTATGACATTCTGCTTACTGAGCCAGTGTGCCCTGCAGAGCTTCAATACCGACTGCCAGTGATTAGTTAGACAGGAGTAATTAAACTTACTTGAAACCATGAAAAACATTTATTTGTTCTTTGTGTTGGTACGCTGATGTAAAATGCATGAATTGATTACGACTGCTTACTATACAAATAGTCAGAAAGTTGCATAGAAGATTATGAAAAGCATTTTACATAAATAAGGCAGTAAAAATATATAAAACTTTTACGTGGATGGTCAGAACAATCAGCTACATACAAAATCTGATAACAGACAACCCTAGTGCACTTACTGTGAACCTCTAATTTAGATTACATTTTCAAAGCCAGGTTTAAGTTATCCTCAGTTTATTTGCACACTGACAACATGTGTCAGAAACCTTAACATTTTTGGTTCCTGTTCCTTTGTTGTTTTTTTTGGTAGTAGTAGTTTTTCATATGTAATTTCGTCATGTTTGTAAAAATAAGAACTCAACATGTCAGGGAAAAGGATTTAGCTGCATTGATATGTATATACACAAACAGATGTATTTCGTGTTAAGAAGCTGCCAAAAAACTGAGCACACAAAGATGCATTGAGGAGGATTATTAGACACTTAGTGAACAATGACATAACATTCATCTTAAACAATGAATTTGTGATATTAAATTAGGTCATTCTGAATTCTGCTCTTTGGCGTGTGATCCCTCCTTGCTGATCACATTTATGCAGTCTGAAACGAGAACATTAAATCTTTTCTGATCAAAATGTGACTTTAGCATTTTACATTTTATACCTTGTAATTCATAGATCTGTGAGGAAAAAATCAAGTGTTTTTTGAAGACTGTTACTTTAATCCAGCACTCAAACTATGAAGCAACATGCTCTGTCAACACACCCTTTCAGGTAAGACCTGCTACGACTGAAGAGGTGGTGGGTGGGGCGAGCATGAATTTAGCAATGAATGCTTTAACAAACACTAATGTATTTGTTCCTCACAGATGCCTATATTAATCCCACTACTGTAGCTGCGTTAAGAAAAATTATCAAAAAAATATAATATTCAGGTTTCATCCCAAATGTGATGGGTAGAAAACAATTTGGCATTTTTCGTGCATGTGGACAGTCCTTGTCAAGCCGGAAGTCGTCAATTTCCAAGTTTACCATCAAGAACTTGCTTTCAAACTGTTAACGGAGTCATAAGTACCAGTGCTCAGCTTGGTGAAGTTGTGTGACACTCAACATTCTGAGTTGTTACCAGTCACTTCAGCCGATGGTGAGACACCCATTCAATGTGACGAGGACTGATTTAATGCTGTGTCTGGAAGGGTCGTTTCATTTGGCTGCTTTTTGTTAAGTGCTGAGAGGTTTTATGTCCTTCCTCGGAGACATCACTTTAAGTCCACCACAGTCATCGGTGCAGTTACTCATCACTAAGTGCCTCCGCTGTCGTCCCGCTGCATACTGATGAAGCCCGCCTCCTCTTCGTCGCTGTCTTCTCGTGCATAGTAATGTCGCCTCCTGTTCTCCCTCTGGACACGGGCAGACGTCGCTGATGATCCTTGAGGAAAGTCCTGTAGTATGTAAAGTCCATTTTGGAGTTATTCAGCAGGTCGTAATTTCCAACCTTAAAACACACACAGTCTATCACATCGAACGTTTAAACTGTCAGATTTAATGCAGTGGGGCTAGCCTGCATGAAGTCTTTTTGATGAATAAAATAAACATGATTTAATTTACAAGTAAAGGTATAAAACAAAAAAACTATATCCATTGATAGCATTAATGCTGTCAACGTAATGTACGCGGATTGAGCATTCTCAGCCGTTCAAATTTTGCCTAAAAACGTATCGCTGGTAGAACATTTACTCGACAACAAATGCGCGTGTTTCTTTAACTATGTTTAGTTTGTCTCTTTTTGACACAGCCACTTCTACACTGTGGCCTTTCCCACTCTTCAGTTGGGAAAGGTTTCCCCTACAATAACCAGTTTCAAGCGACATTATCCATTTCGGTAACAGGTTGTCCCAGTTACTGTGCTAAACTAAAATTACTCGCCTGTACAGCGTCCAAGTTTCCAAAGAACTGCTCTACAGGAAGAATCTGGTTGCTGTCGTCATCTGGGAAGATGTTTTTGTCTGTTTCTTCATAATCCATTTCCTCACCCTCCTGTTTGTCCTGGAAGCCATTCACTCTGCAGCTGCCCAGATCCAGCCCCGCCCGCCGCTCGTTCTCTTTGCCCTCCTGTCCTTCGAGCTCCGGTGACGCTGAGCATCTCCTCCTGCCTGCAGACTGGAGGCATTCACAGCTGATGCGAGTGTGTCTCTCCAGAGGGCCGGCTGCTTTGCTGTAACCACTGACTGCTGAACTGCTCTCTGCTGCTGAGTGTGTCTTTGCGCTTTTTGTACATCTCCTCCTGGTAGCAGACGCCTGTGACGCAAGGTTAAAGACCAGGGTTGGACTAATGATGCTCTTACCATTAATCAATATCCTTCGATCTTATAGGTACTGTATGTACTTTGTGTGTCCAGTACTGTTCTCAAATGCAGTTGTGAAAGTGCAACCGGTTACAATAGTCCAGTTTAGGAGAAAACATCAAACATGGACTTTTTATTAACAGTTATGAGAAAGATATCATTTTACTTATGAGATATTTTCGGTTAGAACCAGCAGCACATAACTGCTGTCTTTACTTGCTCTTTATGAAAGGCTGATCTCTCCTCTACACAGGCTACACAAACCTTTCTGGAGCTTTTGACCTCAGAGCTGCTCTTCCTCTTTCTGGGCTTCAAGTTGTCCGGTTGACCAGGCATCTGCAGAGCAACGTACAGTAAAGTGGTTCGTTTCATTCCTTGTGGTAAAACTCAATTCCAGCGGCCGGTTAATGAAAACACTTGTTTCAATCGGCAGGGAGGCAGCTGTCATAATATCATCAGCTCTTAGGCTTCTGCTAAGCAACTACTGTGTGGACTTTTGGATGTTTTTAGCGAAATATTTTCACTGAGCTTCCCTAGCTTTAGTGATATCACAAACCGAGTAACGTTCCAAAACGCAGCCCTGTCAAGAGTGGATTACTTCAATTTATTGCACTTTTTTTTTTTCTACGTTATCCAGCTTTAAGAGCATCAAGCTGTCTGAAGTATTTTACTGCAGTTTACCAACTCCAGCAAACAGATAAAGGTGGCGTACCTACACATGACACGTCTGTGTGTCTACTTTAAATGGCTGCCTCAGACTATCATTGCCATGCTTTAAAGCATAGGGTTTAAAATCAGCCCTTTGCTTTAAAGCAATGCTCCCACGAAAAAAGAAAATCAGGAGAAGAGATGACAGGACATACTGTATAAATCCTCTTGACTTTATAAAAAGCAGTGGGGAATAGGTGCTGGGTTATGATGAAGCCTCGATTTGCTGTTACATAAAAACAGATGGGACAGTGGCATGCAATCTCTATCAAACAGAAAAAATTCCTACATCAAGGATGGTTCTTAATGATATGGCTGCCGTGTGTGCAAGCCGATCGTTTCGATTCTTTCTGAAGGTAAGCCTGATTTTCAACTTGATGTCCGACGTTGTTTCTAAATATGTCAGAATGTGTCTGAAATTTGGGGATATTATTTGCACCTCTGACACTCATTTTTATGACTGGGTCGAAATCTTGATGGATTTCATTTAGTCCAACACCGATTCAGAAAATCATTCTTTCTAGCGCCTGAAATCCGTGAGGTGTTCTCAGCAGGCAAGATTACACCTGCGACTTATCATGGCCTCCGCTCATCATACCTTTCACCAAACTACACATTTTGAGTGGAGGAATGATGGAGTGAGTGGTTTAACTGTGATGTACTGGGACATTCTGTATTCAGATTACAATGTGTCAAAGAGGATGCAGCAACACTTCACAATTGGCTGTTTGATATACTAACGCCAGTGCATCAATAGTCCGTGCTGTCATGACCCTGTCTGTCACCCAAACAGTCAGCCTCACATTTTCTCCTGCCAGGATCAACCTTTGCCTTGGACAGAAACTTTAAAGGGGCAAACTGAGTCGTTATTAAATGTAATTTTCCATTAGCAATAGTCAGGTGTACGGTTTCTTTTTAACAGGCTCGTTCATTAAACCGTCTGATAGGCAAGTCCTCTGGGGCCTGACTGACAGAGGGACAGGGGGACAGGGGGAAGGAGGGAGAAAAGAGGGGAATAATGAAAGCTACAAACAGCTGGAAGACACTGTTCAAAAATACCCCATTACTTCCAAATGGATGCACGTTACGATCATTTGTCTGTATGTTTATCTGGGTAGATTCGGGTCTGCGTGTGCGCACACTCTTGATACACTGACCTGACTCCCTGAATTTCTCTTCTGTCAACACATTGCACGCTGACACTTGATACACGTTTGAGACCGGCCACGGCTCTCTACAGCCCCCCCGAGCCGGGTGGAATCCCACTAATCCTCCGCTGGCCAAACTCCTCTCAAAATGTTGGCAAATTAACGTCACGTCACTCATCTGCCATCATTCAAACCCTCGGTTAGATTCTGAACTTTAATCCACATTTCAGCCTTTTAGCTGTTACCTAGTTGCGCCGAATCGGAGTTCGTAAACGACCGTAACGTGTCCAGCAATGTAACCGAGCTCCCGACACTTCCAACCCACACGAGACGTCGGCGAATAAGCCGTGACGGTGGAAGATACCACGAACAAGTTAAAAGTCACATGGCTCGAGGGGTTAACTTCAGCTCTCGTCTGTGGTTACCACGACACAAACGTGGACGTTAGGCTGCGGTCTCAGTAGAGCTAGCGACGCGGCGTCCGATAATCAGTCCGCACCTATCAACTAACTACAAGCTAATAAGGCTAGCAGGATAGCTCCGAGCTACCAGAGGCCAATTTGCTGGCCGCCCGTTGGTTGGCTCAGCTGAACACTTACCTTGTGCATCATTTGCCGGCGTAGTGCTTCTAGTTTTCGGCGAGCCCGATATTAAAGTTCCGACTCGGTTGTTCTTTATTAGCTTTAAAAGAAAATCAACTGCCGCGGGCTAGCTATAAACAGTTGTGGTATTTTAACGAGACAGGGCGTCGTCGCGTCTGCTGTTTTTTCCTGGGGCCGCCACAGTGCATTTCCTGCCGGCGAGGTTCACTCAGAGGTCAGGGAGTGTTCCCCGGGACGTCCCCCTGCACCGCGACGCAGCCCTCTGTGCCACCTAACACTTGCCAGGACTGTACCGGTGGGATTTTTTTTCTTAGCCAAACAAACAAACAAACAAACAAACAAACGCCAGTGTGTTTGGAAAGACTAATGGGCTTCAAGTGCAACAAACTGTAATTCCACGGAATGTCCACAAGAGGGTGCGAGAGGGGCGTTTTGTTTTAATGTCACCAAACCCGCTGTCTGAGCGCATGTGAACATGTTTTGGCGACTGTCATATGATCTGTACCGAGGATGCTATTAGCATCCTGTGCTGTAGCGGAACAATAGGACGATTATTAATTTTTTTTTTTTTAAGTATATTTTTTTATTTGAGCATTATTATTGGTTAGTTTACTAACTGGTAATATCCTGGTTTGCCAACCACTTCAAACACCCGAGGAATCTCCCTTTGTTTCTGGCGCCAGTCTTTAGGATATTTAGGAAACTTGCCATGTAGAGTTTTCCTGTCGCTCCACCTGCGGATCAACGCAACAGTGCAACATTTTTCAGCGAGAAAAGTCCGCGCGCCTTTTCCATCGAGAGCGCGAACTCTTTCCGGTGTAATGCAATAAGTACTGGGATGGAATAGTTGAACACATACAGGTTTGGGGCTTTGCCCGTTAACAAATACAGCTCCATATTACTCCCAAACTGAATTCCTTTTCAAGTTGGAAAAGAATATTGGTGCCAGCTGTTTCCTGTGTGAATCCATTTCTGACACACCCGTGCGTCTTTTTTTGTCCTGTGTCCACACTGGTAATGTCTGATCTGCCTTCACATTATTTATGATTTATGATTTTATAATTGAACTTTTTTTTTTTATAAATGCTCATTTTAACAGACAGACCCTTCTTCTCTGTTCTGGATTTAATACTGAATGGAAGATGCTTCCCAGACCGTTAAGGCTCTGAAAACAGTGCTCTTATTTACACGTTTTTGGTGGATGTGTGTTACATTTACTACGCTCCCTTTCTTCTGTACTGTTTGCTCTATGTATTTCGTTTGTCTCTAGTACATGTTTGAATCCCAGGCTAAGTCATTTAGACTATAGTCACATACAATGTGTAATGTTGCATTAAACTGTTCGGATAAACGTTCCTTATTTAATTGCTTTTATTCTTTCTAAATGTTTTTGGTTAAATTAAATTTGATATCTGATTATTAAAAGTCTCCAATCATGCAGCCTAATATTGTTCTAAGTTTGATGGCCGGCTTTATAATGTGGACACTTGATGTGTGTGAGACATGGGAAACCTGCTGATCGTTGAGGGAGGAGATATTTGGGGGGGGGGGGGGGTGTCTGGGTGAGAAAGACGTGGCCTACAGCAGATCTCCAGTCAGTCTGCTTAGAAACAGCCCGGGGACATGCTGCCCGTCTGGCATCGGTCTCCCGCACCGAGAGGCTACGTGCGACTCGACTGAGCGCCGTCATGGGCAACAGGGGCCCCGGGGCCACTCCAGCGTCAGCGCTCTCACGTAGCCGAGGGCGCAACCCCTGGTGTCCAAATGAGAAGGGACAGCGGCGGTGGACTCCCCTCGGACGCACAGTTGCGAAGCATTATGACGCCAAAGGGTCCAGCATCTGAAGGTCTCCGGGCGCCGCACTGAGAGCCATGGATCACTTTTTCCGGAGAAAGCGGGTCGGGCTGCTGAAACCGCTGCTGAGCCTGTCTCTGGTCTTTGCGTCTTTTCTGATGATCCATAAGCTGAAGCTGGCAGAGAAGGACGGACTGGGAGTTAAACATCCGAGGGACGCCGGCTGGTGCGGCTCCGAGTGTTTTTCATTCAGGAAGGGAGTCCTGAAAACTAGTCTGGGGAGCTCGGACTCCCCGGTGCTTCGTAACGATTTGGATGTGCAGCCGGTTTCCAACGGGACTCCGGCTTTCTGGGACGCGCAGGTTCTCAACTGCAGCGAGGACGCCTCGGTTCGGGCCCAGGACTGGTTCCGGCGCCTGGACCCGAGGTTCCACCAGTTTGTCTTGCACAGACACTGCAGGTACTTCCCCATGCTCCTCAACCACCCGGAGAAATGCGCGGACGGAGAGGTGCACCTCCTCATGGTGGTCAAGTCCGTGATCGAGCAGCACGACCGGCGGGAGGCGGTGCGCAAAACCTGGGGCAAGGAGCGCACGATGGACGGGAAGAAAATCAAAACTTTGTTTCTTCTGGGAAGCCCGACGACCGGCAAAGACACCAAAAACCTCCAGAAACTGATCGAGTACGAGGACCTGATTTACGGGGACATCCTGCAGTGGGACTTCATGGACACCTTCTTCAACCTGACCCTGAAAGAGGTCAACTTTCTCAAGTGGTTCGACATCTACTGCTCCGGCGTCCAGTTCATATTCAAGGGGGATGACGATGTTTTTGTGAACACGCGCAACCTGCTGGATCTCATCGGCTTCAAGGTGGAGGAGCGCAAAGAGGCCGAACTGTTTGTGGGGGACACCATCTCCAAGGCGATCCCCATCCGAAACCGGCAGAGCAAATACTACATTCCCAAAGAGCTGTACGACAAGCCATACCCCCCTTATGTCGGCGGCGGGGGGTTTCTGATGTCCTCCCAGCTGGCCAGGAGGCTCTTCGTGGTCTCCGAGGACCTGGGCTTGTACCCCATCGACGATGTGTTTTTGGGGATGTGCCTGCAGAAGCTCCACTTGGCCCCAGAGATGCACGCGGGCTTCAGGACCTTCGGCATCACCAGGCGCAGGGCGAGCCCCATGAACAGCGAGCCCTGCTTCTACAAAGACCTCATAGTGGTGCACAAACTGAGCGCGCAGGAGCTGCTCAGGATGTGGAGCGTGGTGCACAACCAGGAACTGGTTTGCGCGCAAAGGACCTCCATGTGAATGTCGCTTTCTGTAACTTAAGTAACTTAAGCAAATCAATTTACGAAAGCTGAACTCATTTTGTATGTATCGCATCATGTATCGATCATGCATGATGATCTTTACACATTTCACTGAATGTGCAGAGTCGTGTAGTTGAGGGAGGGCAAACAACTACATATACAAATATAAACAAATAAATATACAGTATATGTACACATATGTATGTCAGATTGAAAAGATTGCAAACTCTTGCAGTAAACTGAGCAGGTTGGACTTCCTCTCCACCACTTTATGTCTTGCTACTTTTATTTTCCATTTTGTGAAACCACTACCACACAGCTCCTCAGTGTGCAAGCACTAAAGGGAGGTTTCTCGTTTCCTGATTCTCGGTGCCATTTCAGATATGGAGTCTCATGGTTCCACGTTCTTAACCTGAGATCCAGTTCTCTCTTCTAGAGACGTGGCTGCCACGGTTCTTGTGCCTTTGTGCAGGCTTAAAAGGACTTGACTTTGTTAAGACACGGTTGCTTTTATTGTCATTTTCTGAGTTCAGGATTTCAAAGGGACTGTCAAAGTGAAGTGTATGCACTCACAGGACACAGCATAGATCAAACAAGCTCATTCAAAGTTGTGTGATTATTTTGTAGGGTACTGAAAATGTAAAAATCAAATGATGTGAATTTGTGAAGTTAATGTATTGTTTTTATTTTACCTTTCATTTGTTAAGTGTTAACCCACGTGTTTATGATTTTCAGAGACAGGCCAAAAACCAAAGAAACTTAAAGGCTGTAAAACTGTAGATTTATGTATGATAGTGTAAATAAAACTGGATCTCTTTGTCAACTTTTTAAATACAGAATGAATGTCAAAGCAATTGATTCATATTGGTGTGTCATTAGGAGTGAACAGCTGGAGAACGACATATAACTGGGGTAAAGAGTTGGGATAACATCACTGCTTCAAGATCTGCGGACAAGGCTATAACTTCAATACATGTGTCTTTGTATATTCATGGTATATTATATTGTGTTAGTTTCACTTGCTTTAAAAAATAAAGGGCTGTTAGAGCTGCTAACCACTGGTAACTAAAACTCTTAGGGTTGAAACAGTCTCAGAAACCTTTGTCGTGTGAAATCACATCTGCAGGGCTCAGCTGAATGAAGCTTTATTTAAATAAATACAGATACATTTGCAGAAAAATAGTAATTAATGCCAAAGTTATTCAGAAAATACAGACTACTATACACAAAAACATCAATAAAATGTCCACTGTCGCAATAGACCTCAAAACAGAAGCATATTAAAACCAACGTGCTGGACTGGGAAGTTAGGAACCAAATATACTCTTATGTATCAACTATATTGAAATTTTTTAGTTTTTTTGTCTACTATTACAATGGTCGGTGCTTTGACACACATTAATAAAAAGTTTGCCATACTAATATTACAAATTGTATATTAAAAAATCCGAGAGCAACTCAAACTGTTCCAGGGATGTCTCTGTAAATTAAGAGATGCGCAGATGGACCTTCTTTCTTGGCTGTAGATGAATCACAGATATGTAACAATCAGGGTCGTCATAATACTGTGTCGTACAACAGTAAAGTTAGAGATAAGAAAACATAACTGTTGCAAACAACTGTCTTCGTTCTTAAGCTTGAGATTGTGGTTAACATCAGTTTAAAGCCTCTGAAGCGCTTGAAACTGCTGGGGTCAGCCATTGTCATATCCATCAAAAATCAAGTAGACGTCAGGAAAAACTAGGTACTACACAAATTCTGCTATAGGGAGTACATTCATCTCCATCCTGTTCTTTTTTTGGTCTTCTAATAATTCTGTTAAGTTAAAACGTCTCCTTTGTCTCTCTCAGTAGACTAGTACAGCATATAAAACTATGCCATCTACTCAAGATTGTCAGTAGGCATTAAAAGGAAGAATAAATTAAGTCTATACTGTACTACAAATTCAGCAGGGAAGACTCACCCCTTTGGCAAAGTGCTACTTTAATTCATTTAAGACGAGAAATGAAAAGAAAACTGTAAACAGGTGGCAAAGTGTGACGCTGACAGTAAAGCTACACTCAGGTCGCTGATGGCTTTAGGAATGAAGTATCGTCTGCTGGAATGTCGCAGAGGGAGGAAAGTCTTCTGCGCGTAACTAAACCTCAACCTCCTTCCTCCTCTCCTCTCATTACGGCTTCTACCAGGAGAGTAGTGTTTCTAGGTATCAGTCAGTGTCCTGGTCTTGTGCTTGTAACTAAACCTCAGTGATTGATTATATATTTATTGAGGAACTGACTGATAATGCACTGGTTGTCTATGGGAAGCTCTCAACCAAATTCATTTTGACAGAGATTCTACATAGTGATCATGAATATATTTTAGTTTTATTTACATCCTGGATTTTACTGGAGAATTTGGGGGGGTCTATATGCTGCATGGACCAGCGTGCTGAGAGACCACTTTTGATGAAAAAGCACCTGTTTTTACCATTTTGCCATAAAATGTTCACGTTAAAAGCACAATTAAACGGCTTGTAAAGCTATAAACGGGAAACTTCAAAAATCTTACACAAAAAAGGTTACTTTACTAGCCTGTGAAAACATAAGGTCTTGTCAAGTCTCAAGTCTGAGAAAAGAACTCTGATGATACCATGGTGATGTCATCGAGGTTATCTCAGCCTGGGCTCTGAGACAACGCATTTATAACAGGGAGGCTGCATTGCAAAATGAGGGTGTGGAGTTCGTAAGACGTGCATATCTACCAGACAGACAGGGTCTAATAAGAGGATGCTACTTGTTGCATTATGTGAAATGTAGGATCCAGAGTTTTTGGACATTAACCCATCGAATGGAGTCAGGATATCTCTGTGACTGCCTCTTTAATTTTGACCACTCTTCTTTTTTTTTTTAATTTGTCTCCAGTGAGTCACCCAGTACTAAATTAATGGACAGCCCCTTTAAGCTCTACATTTCCTTACTGCAGTGAGTGATATGAGAAGTAAGAGCCTCAAAACACTGACATTCTGTAAGGAGATATCAGTAAACAGAGCACACAATGCTTATGTTTAGTAGCCCAGCAGGTGCGTGACACCAGTGGCTTGACATATAGACAAATGAGGCAAGAGTTCTGGCAGCGGTGAGTCCAGCCGTCTCTTTTCTGTGGATTTTCTGTCACTGACCGTACCAGGACTACAATTTAATTAGATTGTGGTAAATCTACAGTGTCTAAATAAGTGAATACAATACCAAGTTATAATACCGTTTGCACATAAGCTAATAAGACAGGTGTATTCCCTTTTTGGTAATGTTAAAAAGATGCAGCATAGTGGTAGCTTCAAAAAAAAATGGGTATTGGCCTTTAAAATCCTATTGCATATGTGAGTGAAAACATCTGAAACCTATCATGCGTCTTTTCTAAAAGTGCTTATATGATGGAACATGGGAGGAGGAAATGTGGAATTGGGTTAGGGTTACTAGAGGGATGTTTGTTGCTGGGATGCTGGTTGCAGGGACGTCCCCAAGGTGCTTTGAACCAGCTTCAACGCTTCCCAGGCGTATGTCCTCTGGCCAGGGGTGCCAGGGCTGGGATCCGGCTGCCTCTGCCAAGAGGCCTATTT
This sequence comes from Xiphias gladius, assembly GCF_016859285.1. Taxonomy (NCBI): domain Eukaryota; kingdom Metazoa; phylum Chordata; class Actinopteri; order Istiophoriformes; family Xiphiidae; genus Xiphias; species Xiphias gladius. The sequence goes on from NC_053417.1 coordinate 8,791,216, forward strand.
CTGGCCCCAACCGACCAGGCCTGCTTCAGCTTAGCTCCACCGATAGCCCTGCCTGGACACACACAAAATGACATCCTTCCAGTAAGCATTTGTAAGACCTTTAACACTGAGCAGACCCCTGTGCTCTCACATACTGTTTACCACTAAACAAAGCAGCCTGCATTACCTGGGATGTGAGTATAAACGGGAAGGTTTTGGGACGTCAGAAGCTCGTGGTGATGTGGTAGCATACTAGGAGAGATGACCTCTGATTACATACTGTGACGTCACTGAGTCTATGCCACTTTCACAAGAATTAGAAAAATGCCACCTGTACTAAACTATTTCCTGGGGGAAATCCTGAATAGTAAACGCATTCACTGGTGAGCCATTGTCCCTTTAGAGCCCACACACTCAACAGGCACATTCTGCTCGGAATCTGGACAGAAATACAGTTTTATCTCGACCCTCGACAGAACTGCAATGCCACCTGACCCGTCCTTGTTCTCAAGTCAGCTCACTTGTCATCTTTCAGGCTAGTAGCCACATTTAACAAGCTTGTTTTCAGAGGGAGGAGCTGTGGTAGGAGGTTGAAAAAATGATGGCATGTTCAAAACGTGCACTTAAGAATAAATAGAAAGAGAAATACTCGTTCATTCTGTCTGAGAGAGGCAGAAGACCAGTGCGCATAATTTTCAAACAAACAACTGGCCATTGTGAAGAGTGGCAAAATTGCATTACATCAAACCTGCCCATTTTGAAACAAACTTTCAGAGTACAAAGGTAAGAACCTAAGAAGGTAAGAAATAAAGCTTCCAGGAGAATAATTGTAAAATCAACTGGACAACAAGACTCTTTATGTTTTTGCCTGTTTTAGACGTTGCAAGTGGACCTCTACAACTTGTATTTGAGTGCCAATGCTTGACAGTGTTAAGTTGTATGCTGTTGCAAAGCATAAAGGCAAAGCTCTCACTTGATGATGGGATTGGATTATTTTAAAAGTTTTCAGCATTTGTAAATCAGTGGGGTCATTATGGGGCCTCATCGACAGCCTGGGGGTGAAAAGTCGGATCGTTTCTGTTTAACCACCCTCCCATGCTTAAGATTTCCGTCCTGGTTGATTTGGCGACACCTGTAGTGTTCCAATAATACAACTTCAAGACTTTGGTTCCAAATTACATTTGTACAGAAGAAAAACAAATGGTGTATCTGTTTACAGTGCAGACGAACAAACCAAAGACTAAAAACAGTAAACAATGTCATCTGTCAGTAATACTGATATTATAACTGAATGTTGCCTTCCACATTACTAAAAATGTGCACATGCAATGGTTTTTTTGTCTTCCCCATCAGGTTCAGTACGTGCACACATTGTTTTCTGTGATTTTAAAGGCAGACTCTGCCAGTAACAATAAAAAGTGCTATTAGAGAGGCAATTATAGAACATGATTATACTGAATAGCTGTTTCTAAAACAGTAAACGGTATCATATAATGAAAACCTTAGGATTATCTTCATAAATGGTCTTCTATTGTGATTGTGTTGAACAAGATTAACGGTCACTCTGGCATCAAGATGGTTATTACAGTAATGTCAGATGTCCATCAACAAAATGGCGGGCATCTGGCTTCATAAAATGAACCCTACTTACAAAAAGCAGGGTTCTTGTGATAGTAGGGTAATAGCAGTCTGACTGAAGCATGGTTCAGTTATTAACAATCTACTTACAACCATTAACATGATCCTGATATATAACTAAAACTGGATACACAAACTCCCGCTACATTTGCCTCCAAATTAAATCTGCCACTATTATCACATGCCTCCTTCCGCGCTCTGATGCAGGAAACCATAGTGGAAAAGCTGCAACATAAACTTTTACCATCGAGCATAGGCGCTTTCTATAGCTCCCAGACTAAGCGTTGGGGAGGAAGGTGTAAGCAGAGGGTGTATGAATGCTTTACCTTGTGCTGGCTGGGTTCTCTGGGACACCGCAGTCCTGCGTGAGTTTTGTTTACAGCCCTCCCTGCCCATAAGGTGAGCCTTCCAAGCCTGGAACAGGGACAAAGTAGCTCAGTGAGTTCATTCCTCTCCCTGTTAGCCTCTCGACTGGGACAACCACGGGTGACTGTATGCCCAGTCAAGGCCTGAATGGCCGCCCTCCCTCCCACTAACACTGCAGTCTTTCATTGGGTCCATGCTCAGAGCTCTGGCAGCGAGAGTGTGACTTTCTGTGGGTTTCTTCTTCACTAAATTTTAAGGATGTGTGAGGTGACAGACTGCATGCTGTGAATCAGATTCTGAATGAGAACACAGATGAGTTACAAGTAATAATATACATTTTGACATAATCTCTTTAACTCTCATATGTACATATACACATAAGTGGTTTGCAAGGATTGAAAATAGCTGACCGGCAAAGCAGTAAAAACTGTAAAGCAGTGTTGTCAAATTGTTATGCTTAATCATTAATGATTGTTTCTTTGAGTAGCAATGTTGTCTCTCAAGACTCATATTTATGATAAGCACAGTAACAGGATAGGATACCAGGATTTTCAGAACAAACGTTATGTCATATCAGGAACAACACAGCTGAAATAAGCATCATTCATTAACGCTGCACTCTCACTTCCAGTGAGATGTGCCAGTTCCAGTATTGTGCATTCTAGTTACACCTGTGCTTTTACTGCTGTAAGTGTCAAGAGAGGCCAAGAGAGGCAAAACAGACATTTGTTTATATGAAAAAAGGATTTATTGATTATGATTACTACCTTTTGTCTATCAGGTAGTTGACACTTTCCTTATGATTTGGCCAATCAGAAATTAGGAGCGACATTGTCAAATTGTGCTAGCACACTTTTGCATCGTCAAAAACAGATGCAACACACAGTATGTTCAAGAGCCATTAAGTAGTAAATTACCTCTATCAACCTACCAGGCAACAATACAAATTGGCAAACTCATTCCAATTACAGGGTCAAGTGTTGTAATTTTTTGTCAATACCTCCCAGAGTCGGGAGGGAGGGTAGTGTTTTAACTACCGATTTGGATTCTTCTAGTAAAGTTTTATCCAAAAGTTTCCTTTCTGGTGCTGCTGCGAACTGGGAGAGACAGGTCAGACTGATTATAGTAGGAAGAGGGGCTCCGTGAAAGACAAGCTGTATGATTCATTAGACTCCACAATGACAGAACAGAGACGAAACTGAAGACAAACGAAAGGCGACACTGTTGTTACATCTTTTAGTGGGCAGAGAATCTTGCAAACTCCACATCCATTTTCAAACTTCACTATCACACAAAAAGTGGACAAACACTAAAAATTACTGATGGATGAGCAGCCTCAAGGGCGCTGAAATATGAGCACTGTTTACTTATGCAAAATAAGAATGAATTATTTCCCCTGTGGATATATTATGTAATATAAAACATTGAGATTATATATTTTGGAGTTACCAATTTAGATGACATTTCCTCATCCATACATTCTATCTGTTGATTACTAAGATAACCAGTTGCACCAATTCTTTAACTGCAAACGTTTCCTGTTACAGACCTGAGGAAAACTGCCACTACTGCTGGAATTAAAGGGAAACTGAACCTATAACAACATGAGAATGGTTCATTTTTGTCCAGTGTTTATAATTACTGTCAAAAGAACTGCATTATACTGAACCACCATTTTCTAAAAACAAAAATTTAGGGAAAGTATGGCTAACTTTTATCAAGAAACAGAACATTTTTGTCTTTATTTCTCTTTAAAGTAGTAGGAATGTGAAGAATGTGATGGCATTTACTTCATCTTCAGACAAATGAAAGAGCTCATTAAGAACAAAGGCTTCTCCTCCTTTGAAGCGTTTGAAGGCCAACAATGGTGGTGTTTTACCTCAACACCTGTTTGCCCCTCAAGCCTGATATTAGATGCTTTCTAGTTTCTGTGTTGATATAAAAGAGGGAAACTAGAAAAGCACGAAGTGAAGTTCAGGCATAGATTCAATGAAAACCTTTATTGCACCTAGATGTACACCACATCCAGCTTATTTTTATCTTTCTCATAAATTTGACTATTTTATTATATAAGAAGCAGCTTTGTACACAAGAAACAACCAGCATAAAATAGCATACCACTACCACAATGCAGAAAGCGGTTTCACAAAAATCAAAGAAAATTCTGCTGAAAAAAAATCACATTTCTGGTTTAGCATGTTTTCGTGGCATATTGCTCATGTTATATATCAATTTAGAACTTTCCTAAATCCAGCCATTGTTTCACATGAAAACACAGTCACGGAGATGAGGGCGACAAAACTGGTATAGTTGGATGCCTCCTGTGTAACCTGCGTGTATAGAATCTCACCTCCTCTCCCGGCATGAAGTTATGGTGACACAAAGGACAGTGGCTGGAGCCTTTGCCGGAGATGGGGGCTGAAACAGAAACATGACACCTTTAAGCTGCCTGTTATACAATTACAGAAAAGGTCCCTTAAACATTCCAGGTTAAATGATGAAATTACACCACTGAATGAAAACAGTTTTAAATACAATATACCTTGAAAAAATGGGAACATTACGGTAAACAATCTATCCTAACTCACGATTCAAATTTCTGTTTACTCACTTAAAACCAACAGAGGTAAGAGAGACTTGAAGTTTATGGTAATGCACAAGGCTCACTGGTGTCAATTATTTATGAAAACATATGGCTGGTGATGTAGACGTAGTGTAACTCTTGCATTATCTAACTTTTTAGCGTAAGAATATTGAAAGCAGTTAGTTCTCAAAATGTGTAGCATTGGTGAACTGGGCTTCTCCTTCAGGTTAGTTGATAGAATAACAGTAAATGGGTATCCAACTGGAAAAAACAAACAGTAGATGCTATGAGAAAAGCTGACCTCACCTTTCAGATAGTAAATACTGGTAACAGGGCATGGTAGTACTTGGTTTACTTAATGAATGTAGAGCACATTTTCAGGTCATGTTTTTCATGTTTTATAAGAGTTTTCACTGTGGCCAAAAAAGTGTTTTACCTTTCAGGTTATGACTATTCAATAAATTAAGGTAAATAACTGACTGACTGTCTATATACTGTGTGTGTGTTTGTACATATATATGTATATGCAGTGGTTATTCCAAATGAGGAAATTAAGTTTTTTTGTGAAAGAAGGAAGGAGATCTTTGGTGTAGAGGTAAATCGAAGAAAATTCCAAATTGTTCTGACAAACAAACTGTTGGATGTAAATGAGATTATTATATTCATCAAAAAAATCATTTCAAGGACAGTACACAGCTAGAACCAAGACACAGAGATATTGTTGGGCTGGTGCTAACAAGAGTGGGGGGGTTTAGGACTGGGAATAGGGCAAACTTTGCGGAGTAAGAGCCCAGTCGCACCAGATATATTTGACAACAGTAGTAGAGATACAGACAGGAAATGTGGGGGGAGAGAGCGAGAGAGAGAGATGGGAGTATGACATGCAACAAGGGTCCCCTAGCCAGGAGTCGAACCGTGGACAAATTGCGGTTCTGTGGTATGTGCCGTAACCAATAGGCTACTGGGGCACCCAATGTATAATCCATTTTTGATGAACTTGGACATGTAGTTGATGAACAGAAAACAGAGATGACCTTTTAGGGATTGGGGAGCCAGAGGGTCAGAAATGGAGAAAGCTATTACATTATCTGTGCTGTGCCATTTATACAACTATGCTCTGAGTATAAAGTGCTCCACAAGAGAGGCATGGTTTGTAGTCAGTCCTGAGCAGTCGATGCTTTAAATACCTCTTTTGAATAAACACTGTAAACTTGTTGTCCTTTTAACAACTGAGCTAACTTTCAGCTAACAACCAAGTTAGCTTGACTGGCTGTTGTTGCAGTCTAATACTATCAGGTTACTGGTTAGCTCGTCAACTAGTTCCACAAGTAGTCACTTCACAAAGCTTCCACCAAGTGTGTGACTTGTGGCCTTTACGTAATCCACCAATTCTAGGGCAATGATATTAACCCTTATATACAGCCAAAGTAACCAAAAGATTTATTAGGCCAAACAGTGGAATCCTTTTGAATTGCCAAGTCAGTCACCTGACATCAGTACATGCAGCTAGCTGCAGTACAAGCTTGACAGAGCGTCCCCAGGCTGCTTCACCAAGTAATTTAATGTGAAGTATCTACAATCAAATATTCAATATGATGACTATGTTAGTTCATGCTATCTTATCGTATTAATTTCTGTCCCTTAAAACTGGGGAACTATGTATAGGATGATGACAGATGATACAAACACCATCAGATTACAACTAAGTCAGCACTTAAGTTTCTTAGTCCTGGTTTCATTTCAAATCTAATAAGATGGGGTACAGAGAGGTAGCAACAAAGAATTTATCACAGTAACACTGTGTGCGCTGTATCTGTTAATGTGATAGCCATGCACTCAGACTTAAACCTTGTACAATGAATTACAGAAATGTTTCTAAGTCCTACGTTGGCAAATTGTGAGAGCAACTTTTAAGGTAAACACATGTATGATAAATTAGCTGTAAATTTACATAGATACAGTGTATGTCAGGAAGGGCCTTGTGTTTTCTGCGGTAATCATTTGCATGGTTATAATTTGAACTGGCTTTGACTGGTTAGAAAAGCGTATGGCACAAAGGATGACATTAAGTTGTTTGGACTGATTGACGCTGTCTTCAAATATTGTACTTAAAATATATGTAACAAACATACTTAGTAAATAAATTGTGCGAGAGACTGCTGCCCTTTTGCCCTAGCAGATGCAACAGTAATGGAACATTTGTGAAATCCATCCATTTTGGCTACTGGAAATTACATTATCATTTCATTTGTCGCTGACATATACAGAACAATTAAGTGGCACCGTTTTTCCCCTAATTTTTCTGCCCCGTAGGAAATCACACATGTTGGGTGTCCTCTTGGCCTCGTGATTAAGACGCATACTTTGTAAGTGCAATATCCACAATTCTGGCTTGGGACCTTTGATGCACGTCATACCCGTCTCTGATGACACCCTTTTAAAACATTTTTCATTGCTTAAAACATTTTCGGAAATGTGGCATGAAAAAGAGACAGAACTCACGTTTGCAGGCGGGACCCTGGACATGGCGAGTCAGATCTTCAGTGGCCACGGCCTCTAAGCAGCGCGGGCACTGGCTGAACTTGGGCCTGTTTTCACATTCACCCAGTAGGTGCTCTGTGAGGCTGGCTATCTCGACTACCTGTGAACACACTGTAGAGCTGTACAAAGTCTCCATGCCGTATTACTGAGGTGGTAGTTAAACAGCCTCAGTTAAACGTGTCCTCTTATCAAGAGGATTAAAAAAGTAAAAAACCTTCTGGAAATGTAACAATCTACCTGTCTACATTCATCGCAGCGTCGCAGCATTGGACAATGTTTCCAGTAGTGAAGGTCCAATCCATCTTCTGTGAATGTCTCATCCTTTTTACCACAGAATATACACAAGCTGAAACAGAGTGTGTAAATGCTATTAAATCAGATCATATCTTATCTTAAAGCATTGGCCTTACCTCTGGAACAACAATGACATATAAATAAATAAAACACTAAACGAAAGTTAAATTAACACCTCCACTGGAAACAGAATTTTTGAAAGTCGGACTAGGCTAATATGCTATTTTGCATCTTCATATAATTCCAGTCATTTTTTTAAGGTCTCCATTGGGTTATAAGTTACTTACTTGTCCAGATAGTTGATAGATTTTTGGACATCTACTCTGTCTGTTATCTTGTCCTGGGGCACTTTTGTGACAGCTGGAAATAAAAAAGACAGTATCTTTTACATGTCAAGACTGCAAAGTTGGTGACCACCATTTCAAATGAGATTTAGCAGACTTGAACGAAAAGAAATTTAAAGAACTTAGAAATGATTTAAATATGGTTGATACTCATGCCAGACTTTAAGGGGTCATTGTTTTGTGAATAGAGCTCTATATACAGTAGGTATGCTTTGATAGCCGGGTAATACGTCATTCCCCTATGTCAATCTTTGAAGATATACAAGCAGAGGTAATTACACATATCTTAGACTAAACTAGCTAAAAATCAAAATATTGTAGTTAGATGAAATCAAAATCACAATGGTAATAAGCCAATTGTACATATATTTTGATGCTGTTTGCTGTTACATGGTTACTGATTGTGGTGTGCCTTCTTTCCTTTCTATGGACTCATTGTAGAAATGATTGCCTTAGTTGCATGCCTTAAATACTGTTAAACTGCCTTCAATTTGAGCTTTTGTTTCTGTTATAGACGTACTAAGACAAGTACCATACTAGGAGATCAAGTGGTTAAACTCTTCAGAGTACCGTGGCAGGGCAACTGACAACAAAAGCAGATGTGTTTTGGAAATGGTAAATGATCAGCGCCAGTGCTTGCACGTCTCAAAAGCAATGAAGCAATATCTCTTTGTGTCTGGCCACATGGTGTACAGTATATGAGGATGTTTTACTGTACTAAAGATTACAGTACTTTTGTCTCATTTTTTCTGTTTTAACATGCACATACTTGCTTTTCCAGGTTTTTGGGACTCTTTCTCAGCTTTAGGAACTTCCTTCTTGGCCATTTGTCCTTTAGTGCTCTCATTGCCTCTCTCCTTCACAAGCAGACAGAGACAGAAACAAAAACTTAAACAGTGACTTCAGACAGAGTTGGTTTTGATAAATGGTGGAACTTCCAAGACTCTGAAGAAGATATAATGCACCAGTGTCTGTACATGTAACTGAGTTTCCGATCAAATAGAGCAGAAATTCTACCAAGTCTGTGTGGAGTCATAAATACAAATTAGTAGCCATTACGTGAGGTGATGTAATTGCAGTCTGATGACAGCTCAACCTACTGTGATCTCTTTCAAGGCAGCCAGCTGCTCTTGAAGAGAGTGTATCTCCTCCTTCTCCTTTTGCCCCTCCTGCTGACCACTTCCTTTCTTCCAAGTCTGGGTGAAAAAAGACATGCCAGCAGCTGCTTAGTCAGAGTCACTTTAATGTTATGTCTTCTTTTTCTCAACTTTTTTTTCACTCTCAAACTACCATTTCAGCATAATAGGTCTCTTCCACTCACCAAACCAGCTTTCATTTCATTATTTTCTTCTTATAAAGTTGCACATCTTAAAGCTCTGCAGACTCTTGGAGCTGCAGTGATGTGGTGTGGCTGTGTTGGCAACAACTTACACAGATGAGTGCTACTCAGCAGCATGTCCATTACGTAATGGCAAGTCTAGGTCTCAAATAATGCCAATGAGAAATGAAGCTGGGTCACTGGAAGAGTCACAAATCTTAAGGTAAAACAATACTGCACAATGCCAGCTTTGGAACAAAAGCTGTCTTCTTTACTGGTTGCATTGTGATTACATTAGTACACAACAACAAATGCTACACTGTACCACAATTTGTGCTGATAATATTAAAAAAGTCATGTTTGTTTCTCGATGGAAATTCACAAACAGTACAGTTGGTGATGGCGCAACGGTTTTGTAAGAAGTGCAACACTATATCTATATCATATCTATGCCATAAACAAATATAGTACATCTGTGCATCTGGCATGGGTAATTTGTTTTAACTTAGGAATAAAAGACAGATCATACTGCCTGTGCTGCCTTTGGCAAAGGACGAAGCGGAGACAATTAGCTGTCTGTGCAAAATGAATCCCCGCCTCCCCTCCTCTTAAAAAGACATGATGTCATGTACTCTCCTCTTAAAAGCGGAACTCTTTTCAGTAAGAGAGTACTCCCATCTGCCATGGCTAACAGTTTCTCTGTCCACCTACCAGCTGCTCCTCTCTGACTCCAATCTATTTGAATAAAATGAACTGTGTGAACACACCCTTGGCCCAGCAGTTTAATGCAAATAATTTGAAGACAGTGAATGTAGACGGTCATATAAATGTCAGAAATGTTACATTTTCTTATATAGAAATAAGGGATTTTAGTTATTTTCTAATACTTCCTCTTTAAGTGAAGAAGATGTCAGGTATCAATGAAAGATCCATTTGCAGTTGAGGAAAAAAGAAACACTTCTTGCCTGAGTCTCTACCAACTTTCCGTCAATCTTGGCAAAGCCACCAAAGAGGGTTTTGTAGAGGAAGTTCTTCCGTACAGCAGCATCGTTGGGTGGAAGGTAGCTGAGAGCAGCACTTCCGTGCTGCTGGTACATGGATAAGATGATACGCACTGCCAGCTCTCGAACCGTTGATGCACTGTGCTCCAATGCCGCTGTACAGAACTAACACAGGAAGACAGGATTTCTATTAACATGTAAACATTAAGCCAAAATTTTGATTGACTTGACATTACTGTTCAAACATATGCAATTTCTCAATTTCACCTTTATTGGAAAAAGAAAATAGGTTTTTTTGTTGTTAACATGAAACTTATTTGGAACTACAAGTAAGATTTAATTTTGAATGACACACATTGGAAAAGTTGTAAAATCTTCAACACACTTAGAAATTGAGGTCCGTTTCGGGTATTTTTTTGTGTTTCTTGTGTGTATGCAAATGTACTACATGACATATAGAGTCCACCAGGGTTTAATTTTTGGGCCTTCATTATTCAACTTCTGCCAGATTCCTAACAGGAACAATGAAGACTGAGCGCATTACCCCCATTCTTTAATTTTTACGCTGGCCTCCAGTTAGTTATGGAAGAGAAGCGCTGCTGCTCTTTCATAAATAACTTTACAATCTTGGGAAAAATTCATTTCTGATATGCTTGAAGAATATAAACCTAATATGTCCATCAGATCTTTTAGAAAAGCTCCGAATTCAACAATACATGTGGACCCAACTTCCTGATAATCTTAAATGTGCCTCAACCTCAGTCACTTTCAAAACTAAATAAAAAAACTCTACTGTGCAATGTACCTGTGGCTTTGATTTTTTTTTTTCTACTTTTACTATTTCACGCAACTTGTCAAACCACTATAAATGAAATGAAATTTTGTTTTTTTTTGTTTTTTGTTTTTCTATTGCTTTATCAGATTTTTTTCATCTTTATTATGTTTTTAGATGTTGGTCTTATGCAATTCACAGTCTTGTGTAAGGCAGTCTAAAAAACCTTAGACAGCTGCCATACAATTAAACTTGCCTGGCCTTAGCTATAGTATGCTGGGGAAACAAGGAAGGCCACAGAAAATTTTCAGTGCATGCTTTTTAACAAAAAGTGAACAAGTCAGAGTTTTATGAGGCAACATTGGTTATATCTTCAGTCTAGTTTCAAGTGCAAAACAGCAGCATCGATGGAAAAGCCCTTCAAGGGATGTGCGTATCATGACGTAAACAGAACATCTTATCCAACTTAATCTCTGTGAAGAGAGTTGCAACACAATGGCAATCCCGCCGGTGGAGAGCATTAAAATCCAGAGGTAAACTTGTACAAAGGCCACCCATCCCTCGCTCAACAGTCACGGTGACAGCTTTCTATTATTCTCTGTTGTCTTTGTTGAGCACTTCTCATTTTAATTGCAGGAAATTCAATCACCCCTTTCTTCACTCTGGCTCCTGCCTCAGAGCAGATCACCCAGGTAACAGCGGATTAAAAAGGAAAAATGTTCAAACCATAGCTGGGTTAACACTGTAGAGCTGTCAAAAGGGCTACTCACATGAGCTAAAAGAGTAAATGAAAACAGATACTGGTAGTGGTTTTAACTGTGAATTTACAGTTTTAGTCATTTACCATGTTTCTTGAGTGTATTAAATTAAGAATAGCTGTGGTTTTTGTGCAACATCTTGTGTTTTTCCACCAGACCAAAGGCATGATAATATATAACATGCTCGTAAATAAATATATTTGTGGTGTTAAATCTGAACAGACATTTTGAATGTATGCACATACAAAATGTGCTGAAATTTTCTTTCAGATTTGGAGGGGAGAATTGTTGTGATGTGAAATTTAAGGTCGAAGAGTTGAGATTTTTTGAAAACCCCCTCCACTTTCAGCCAGCCTTTATCAACCACCTTGATTTTTCTCGCTCTAGTGGCTGATAAAGGCTGACTTATATTCCTGCCATGGATTCCTCAAGATGTTGGAAACATTCCTTTGACATTTTGCTCCATGTTGTCACAAATGTAGCAATTCATTTCTGCAGATTTGTCAGCCTCACATTCATACTGGAAGTAGCCATTAGAAGATAATAAATTGTATCCAGAGAGGGATGCACATGGTCAGCAACAATACTCAAGAAAGGCTGTAGCATTCCAACAATGATTGATTGGTATTAAGGGGCTTAGTGTGCCAAGAAAACATTCCACGAACCATTACACCGCCACCAGCATGAACTGTTGACACTCGGCAGGTTGAGTCCATGAATTCATGCTGCATGATACCAATTTCTGTCCTATCTGCTGCCTCAGCAGAAATCGAGATTGATCAGACCAGATTGTGTCTTCAACTGTCCAGTTTTGGTGAGCCTGTGTCCACTGCAGCCTCAGAAATATGTGTCTCTGGCTGACAGGAGGAACCCAAAGTGCTCTCCTGTTGTAGTCCATCCGCCTCAAGGTTCGACATGCTGTTAATTCTGAGATACTTTTCCGCTCACCACAGTTGTGAAGAATGGTTATGTGAGTTACCGTAGCTTTTTTGTCAGCACCAACCAATCTGGACATTCTCCTGACTTCTCACATCAACAAGGCATTTCTTTCCAAAGAACTGACGCTCACTGGATGTTTTTTTGTTTTTCACACCATTCTGAGTAAACTCTAGAGACTGTTGCGCATGAAAATCTGAGATAAGTTTCAGAAATACTCAAACCAGCCCGTCTGACACCAACAATTATTCCCCATTCTGATGTTTGATGTGAACAATAACTGAAGCTCCTGACCTATATCCGCATTTTATACATTGCACTGTTGCCACACAATTGGCTGATTGGATAAATGTATGAATAACCAGGTATACAGGTGTTCCTAAAAGTGTTCAGTGAGTGTATTTCAAAACCTATTACTGTTGAAACTGAGTTTCGAATTAAACCAGGTGTCTCTTACAGGTTCCCATCCCCAATCAAACTGTATAATTTAATAGCAAGGACAGGTGAGAAGGCAAGCTATGGAATGGAGTACAGCCCTCCTGTCGCATCTCAATTTAGACTCTGTTTCCCAAGCAAACAAGCGCTGAGCAAGCACACACAAGCATGCAAGCAGAGGCCACCCAGTGCCACCTGTGTGGCTTTGGCTTCAGAAGGTGGAGTAACTTAAAGGACAAACCTAACAATTTGCTCTCACTGATAAAAGCCATGCAGAGTCAAGAGGAGGGCAGAGTGGAGGGGGATGGGTGGAGAACCGGTTGGAGGCTAGAGAGGGGAGGACAGGACTGCTCGCCGTCCTGGCCAGCATGGTCAACAATTGGATAGTTTGCATGTAAATATTAGGTCACTGCTGGGAACCAGAGGAGGGCAAGGGACATAAATTGGATGCCAATGGTGACAGCATTGACTCAGCTGACTAGAGCTTACTGACAGCCTGTTTGGGTGACTTGAATGGTCACAGGGAGGGACTGCTCTCCTTTCAGTCAGTCACACCATAATTACTAAGCCACATGTCATGGAAAATCAGCTTGATGTATGCTTACTTTGAAACTGGAATAATACAGGCATTATACTTCATGTATCTTGTGCAGTACATGTGCTATCATTTTGTAGAGGGTATGTCAGAGTTGCTATTTCCAGATTGGAAAAAGGATGTCTGGGGAGTTGACACTGCCAAAAAACAGTAGTAGTGTTAACAGCTTTAGTAGAGAAGTCTTTGAAAACCTGTTAATTTTGTTAATATTTTGACCATCATACCTACAGTTGCATTTTTATAGCTGCTGCTGCTAATATTTAGTACATGTTCAATGTATCTTGGAGATTTTACAGCTACAAAATCCCCTTACATGTTCAGTGTGCATATTTCTGATATGATAGAATGCCTCAAAAGCAAAATTTAGACAAGTCACCCGAAAAGTCTCAGAGAACGAAAGCCGATAGCGACTGTGGCTGAAGTTTTTCCCTCGAGATAATGGAAAAATTATCTAATTATGTCAAGGTAAAAATAATAGCAACCAAAGCTGCTCTTGACCTCCATAGAGACTTCTGGAGCCAGACTGTCTAAATTTGGTCTCTGTGGCAAAAGACTGAAAATTAACTTGCAATCTTGAGCTAACAGGTTTAAAAAGATAATTGTAACCACAGCCACTCTTGACTTCAACATCAGAGACTTAAAATAATTCAGATTAAATAAGGATGCCAACAACACTGCAAAAAGAATGAATATGGATTTGAGTTTTGTAAGGCCTTTACCATCATAACATTGTCCAGGGTGAAGCCAGAGTTCTCTGTACCCAGTTCAGCAAGTAGCTTCTCGAGCAGCTCGGCCCGACTCTGAGCCAGACGAGAGGGGAAGTTGGATTTGAAGGGTTTCACTATCTCACCAGGGATTAACTGCAGGGCCCGTACATCCTTCAAAACAGCAATTTCCTAAAAGGGGGACATGAGAAAGAAACACTGACTTTAAAATTAACACTTAAAATCATGCAGTGTCTTTAAATGATACTTGTGCTGAAAGGCACAGCGAAAACCATATCTGTGTGATGCAGTGTTTTGTCATTCAACACAAGCATCTGGCAGAGAGACAAGTTGTGACAATCACAGTGTGACACAAGAAAGCTCTTGGGGAAACTTCTCTCAGTTGCTTAGTATTTTGGCCTCATCAGGTGAGTGGTATGGCGGGATACACACCACACACACACCACACAAACACACACACACACACGCACACACACACACACACACACACACACACACACACACACACACACACACACACACACACAAAAACATATACTGTAATTTGTCCTCGAAATACAAAGAGGCATTCAGTCAGTGCTCTGATCGAGGTCTGAGCAGATCCAGAAGGGCTGAGTGATGATTTCAGAGGGCCAAGACTCATGGTAACGGCCTGCACAGCTGTGACTTAAGTTGAACACATTGAAACAGAAGCAACAGTAACTTTTACTCTCACACACACGCACACACACACACACACACACACACACACACACACACACACCTTTGCATGAGAACAGTGTGACAGGTTCCACTAAGCAAACACATTACACATTTTCACAATTAGACATTTACCTTACTTACGTACTCTACATCATCAGTAAACCTGCCAGCCCAGTGACACTGTCTGGTCTCATCCATCAGTACACTGCACACTGTTTAATTACACACACAATTTAAACAAAGTGTACAAATACGCATGTAAAGAAGTTTGCTTTTGTATTTCCATGTAACTGTCCTTCCAGCACTTGCAAAGCCTCTCATTCGGATGAGCGGTGTACACCTGAATACACCAACCCACCAAATCCGAGAAATACTGCATACTACGAAAACAGCAACGTCCCCGGTTTCGAATCAAGTAAATACTTTCTCCAAACCTGTCGTAGTGTCAGAGATATTAAGTAGTGTTTTCTGATAAAACTGTTGCCGTGCTCCAAAAATTCATCTTTTTCAAAGTTTGCCTTTGGTGGAAGGTTGGATTGGGTGTTCCTCATGTTGGAGCTGTTTCCTCTGTTTGCTTACTGTGGAGCGTGTAAACAAGGCACCTTTCCGATCATTGTTTTGTATGTAGACTTGTGGGTTTTTGTCTGTCATTTCACCTGGAAGGTGAAACCAATGACGCTATTACTTTACTGACATCAAGGTGCTTACAGGAGAAATTCAGCCTCAGCCACAAAGACAAGTCAATTAACTGATTAGCTGATGAACAGAAATTTAATCAACAACAAATTTAATAATTGATTAACTGGAGCTGATCTTCCTGTTTGCTCGGAGCGGGTCTTGTAAATGAGGCATTTTTCGATCATTATAATAAAAGTATTCCTAAATACCTTTGTGGAAATTGTCCATCAGGGTGATTTCACTTAAAAGGAACAAACCTTCCTCCATGAAACTGCAGCAGTTATCTATGTTTACATGCTCAGAAGAACTACAGCAAGCATACATGACCCAATAATCAATTTGTCCTACACGGTAACACATCTGTTGCTGATAAGTTCAGTTCACTTTTATGTGTATATATCCTCTGTCAATATTAGTCATACTAATGCCAATCTCTTAATATTACATTACTGCTTTACTGAAGTTTTCTCAAGCTATTAACACCAAGGTTATTTATCTAACTGCTTAAATCAGGAATTCAGCCAAAGGGATGTCCCCCTTACTTTTCAAAATCCTATTTTTGTTTCCAACATTTTTATTGTTCAGGTCGATTTGCTTGCTAAAATCTCTATGATGACTGTCCTCTGACAGTGTAGCCACCATTGTCCAGATGAGAGAAAAGAGGAATTGATTGACAAAAATGGTGATATGGTCATCTAAGTCACTTTCAGTTATTACCGTGCGCTCCAAACAGTCAGTTGTACAGCGAATGCTTGGTGAACATTTTTTCTTGCTCCGGGTTCCGCCTCACAGTGAGGGTAAATCTCTAGCCCTCGATGTAAATTAAACATTAACACACAGTGTTGCCCATTCAACTCTGGATGATAAGTGTGATGGTACAAAAAGGATACGCTCTTCCAGATACACAACGGCTTTCTTCAGTGAAATTCAAACAGTTTGTCAAAGATAATGCATTGCACTTGTACTTCTTATATAGAAATCTATAAATTCAGACTGATTATGTGACACAGCCTATGCCGAATAGTACTGGCATGGGAGGAGAATTTTTCACTGTGTACTACAAGCAAGTGAAAGGCTTTTTTATTTTTCAGAAATCCAACCTGTTGTCAAAGGAATAATTTACTGCTTTGCCTTGACCTAAAGGCTTAGAATTACAAGGGACATGGCATTCATTCATTCATCATTTCATCATTTAGCTGTGATCTAACGCCTTTTCCAAGCCACAACAGATCCACGCTTACCTGGAGCACGAATCATGACATTTTCTCTTCTCTGATGAATTCAGAGCTTCAGAAAGATTTTATCTTCTTTGAAGACATTCTTTGAGAACAATCTGAAGTATCTTTCTCAAACATCTGTCTGTAGAGTACGTGAGAGGTCTACATCATGAACAAATGAGGATTTCTTTTTTATAAGGAGTGACATTTTTATAGGTGTAGACATACATGTAGTTCCTGAAATTCTCAATATAGTATTGTTGTTAGATTCATTTTATGGAAAAGGAGAACTGATTCAGCTGCAGAGACCAGAGTCCAATTTAACTTTACATGGGTCAACTTTGTGAAAACTTATTTTCCAATTTTTGCATGACATTTTACCCTCTGGTCCAAAACATCAAACTTTTATCATCCTAATAATATCTGCTGTCTGAAAATGTCTATGCCATTTGACTTGCTTCAGTCTGTCAAGCTGGTGACATTTAACCCATGTCAGTGTTTGACTTGTGGGAAATGTTGTTCTTTAAGGGCAGAAATGATATTACTTTTTTTTTTTATTCTGGAACAGAAGTAAGCTGGTGTTGCTTAGACTGGCTATGGATAATGCATCAGTGCAGTAGAACAATACTGTTTAGTACTGTTCATCTGTGCAGGATGGAGTCTTTGAGCACGCCATAGTGGTAGTGAATGGTGAATGTCTATTTTCAGAAAAGGATCTGTCGGTGTACTATCTTCTCATTCCTTCAACTAACCTTTAATATTGTAAGTATTTTATTTTATGAATTCATGCGTATAGTGTGGGCATATTTTTAGTTTTGTCAGTGCCTAGCTGTGTTCATTTAATTTCAGATGTGTTTGGCTTTGCTGTAATGCTGCCTTGGTTACTGTTCCACCCTTGCATACGCCTTCATCATGGAATAGGGAGGTTACTTCAGCCCTTTCGTATTTGTTACAGAATGAAAGAGAAAGAGTTACACCCTGGTGTGGGTAGAAATTTAATGTCTCTACCATTTCAAATTGGAGACATAATAACCATAAACAAATGAGATTTTGACCGAGGACATCAGTGGCTCCTTCAGTATATTTTATTTTTACATGCCACATAAACTGTCGTGTTGGTGTACATTAGTAGACAAGAGCTTTGTCAGAGCTCTACATAAGAGAGGATGGTGGAGGGAGTAAAGCCGGATGGAAAAAAATTATTGCAAAATCATTTCAATAAACAGTTTTGCTTTCCCTTCAGTCACAGCAAATTTGCTAAGGAGGCCGAAGGCAGGCTCACAAGAAGCACATGATTAATGGAAATCAACTGGTGCCAAATAATCATGTCAGTCTAGGGTGTTACAATACCTGTATGAAGGCAGTGACTGTGGCCCGGACGCGGCTGACTGAGTCTCCAGTCCTGGCAAGCAGGTTGGGCCAGGTCTGCTCCAAGCAGTGGGTGACCTCAGTCCGGCCCAACCCCAGACATGGGATCAGCTGGCTCAGCATTAGCCGCAGCAGCTTCAAGGAGGCCTGGAAAACCTGGGGAGAGAGCCAATTGACATTTAACTCAAAACTTAGTAGACTTTCTGAGAAAAAGCTAGCACCAGGGTGATGTCAGTTAGCAGAGAGGTAAGACTTGGCAATGTTTAGTTTGCGTTGGTTAGAGTATGAGGATGGAGAGTGGCAATCAGTAGTGCAGAATGGAAATTTGTTGAAGCAAGTTTTATACTGCTTTTTTTTTCTACTCGCTAACAAGCTAAACAGACATATACAGTAAAACAGACAGTGGAAACCAAAGATGCCAACTAACCTGTTTCTTACAGGTAAATTGAACTACCAGTGCATTATCCTTATTTGTGGAATTTTGTACTTGATGTATAGGACACATAACATACCCCTGGGCTAAATTTAGACCGAGCATGTAACTATATGATAGCAGCTTAGACCACTGACTTGCCAGAGAAGAGTACATTTAACATGACCTAAACTGAAGCACTTTTGTGGATCAGCAAATTAACCAGTACATCTTAATGGAGCATTCTGTGTATCAGTGTGGCTAGGAAAATTAATCACTAGAATTACTGTGGTACTACCCTTTTCATTACCATACAAGCCATAGACGCCTTCCAGAGAGGTTACAAGGCCATCCTTGTCAAAACTGTTTGTTTTAGGCAGCCAGCTCTGGGAGAGGGAACTGGGGTTGCATATGGTACAGGGGGAACATTGTTAAGTGTTTGCATGTGTGATTGTGTACTTGTGTTTTGACAACTTGAACATTAGTTCTGTTTGTAACAGCAAATCCAGAGAAAATGATTTGTAGAAGACTTTGACAGTGACCAACTAAACATATCCAGTACTCCTTAACAGGGTTGCTTTCTCTTCGATAATCTTGAGCATTCACAGCACTCACCCCAAGCAAATTTTCTTTTGAGCAAATGACTCACCGATGATACTTTATCCAGGAGGGCCTTCTTAACCAGGAAGACTGCAGCTCTTATCATATTTCTCAGCTCTTCCTTGGCGGTGGTGGGTGATACCTCCGAAAGCCTCTTGTACACAGCCAGCAGAGCATCCTCTCTGTAGGACCAGGTTTTGGAATACGCCCCAGCAACCTGGAACAAAACAGAGGATAAAAGAGCAGCCGAGGAGCGGGAAAGATATCACACATATTGTAGGAGCCATAATATCACTAATTATGTTTACAGATGGTGCATTTGGTCTAATTGGGTTCATTAGCGCTCAGAGCTATAAATAAGAACCAGTCTTTTTCTGGTCAGTGGTTCTGCCTGGAAGGTGAACAGTTTTTGACAGCTGAGGCAGCTTGTTGCTGCAGTAGTTACTCGTGTTCTGTGCACATCTCTATTCAGCAGATGTGAATACAGATTTGCATATATGCTGTGTCATGTTCTCTACATAGATCATATATTACAAACCCATGTACCTGCTGATGCTAGTTTTCAATAAACAAACATTCTGATAAGGATCCCATAAAGCTACACCAACCAATGTTTTTTATATCATCGATAAATCAATGAAAAATGTTGCTTGTAGTGGCAAGCCCACAAAGAATGATCTGATTCTGTAGTTATTCTCAGTTCTACACAACATTTTATCCTTGTTAGCTGGTTGCATTGGCTTTCCAGTCCACAAATTCCACTCTCAGCAACCCAGTTTCCAGCAGCTGCAGGCAACTGTGTTCAGCAAAAAACCTCTGATAAAACCAACTGTACACTACGCTTTTAGAATAAGTGCTTCAACACCAAGTTCAACGTTCCACCTGACACAAGCGCCACG